>NC_139720.1:149155658-149443158 GCF_964211835.1 Anser anser | reverse complement strand
TATATAGATATCGACCATTAGGCTTTGAGTTTATCATTTTGAAAAGAAGCTTACAAAAGCTTTGTAAAAAAAGAAAAAGAAGCTTTTCTTCTTTTCAGTGTCATAAATTAGATGTTAAATGCCAAAATATGATGTGAAATGTTCATTTTACATAGGTCATTTCAATGCCAAAGTTGCAGATACTGAACCCAGGTTAATAGCTATTTGTGTTTATTATAGTAAATCCTGCTTTGAGCTTATAGTCTTTATTCTGTATTTAATGTTTTTCAGGGTTTTAAACACTACTCACACACTGAATGACTTGATATTGAAAAGGATAAGGCCTTAATTTTGTTAATATTGTGCCAAAAAATTCTTCAAAGTAGCCTCAAAAATATTTCTAAAGAATTTCTGCAGCAATACCAATGTTTGAGCACATCAGCATCCAAAGGTGTTTTATAGTCTATAACCATGAAAATACCAAAAGATTTTTGCAAATGTCAAGGCCTTTGTGTAATTTCTTAAATGTGTATTATTTCTTAAGAGTTCAAGTTTGTAATAAAACTATTTGTGTAAAAAAAAAAAAGCAGAAGAAAAGAAAAAAGTTTTTACTAATTTGTTATTAGCATTCATTTACAGCAATGAATTAATTTTGAATAAGCCACCAATAAATGCACAAGCTTAATGCAATCACAGATTATTTTTGTTTTGCACATCTTGCAGATGTACAAAGCATCTTCAAAAGGGGAAAGCAGGACACTGTACAGACACCTCAATTGTTACTTTGTAAGAACTGGTACTGATAGACAAAGCATGGATTATGCATCTGTTACTGAAATGTGTTTGATGTTAACGTGTTACAGAAATACTCAAACTTCATCTTAGCTTATGGGAAGCAGTCAAGATACAGAATTTTTTCACTCTTCCTTTGAATTTTCCTAGACAAAATGGAACTAAATTGTACAGGGTGAAAATCAAAGTATCTGATATAATTTTGCTTGTAAGCAGGGAAGGTGAATCTTTTGCTCAGGTTGTCTGAAGAGGAAATGGGCCATGATATCTTTTTTCCTTGGCAAAAGCACATACTTTGTTAATGTTGCATATTATTTTCCCAAATTCATGGGTAGGCTGCTGCTGCTGCTGTTCTGAACTCACTTTCACTGAAAATCCTTGAGAACGTTGGCTGGCCAAATGACTGAGCGCCCCTGAATAGAAATTGGCCATTTCCTTCAGTTCTGAGTCTTACTCTCATGGAAGAGTTCTGACAGATGATCATTTTATTTATAAATGATCAGTCCTCATAAAAGTCCTTTACCAGCCTATGAAGTATAGTAATGTGTTTCTGTCTAATCAGCCTGGTGCAGGGTTTTCCAAAGTGCTGTATGTTTTTCAGAGGAAGAGGAGAACAGAGGGTGATTCCTCCTGTTGTCTAGGAGGAGTGATGCAGACATTCAGCCTTCTCCAACTCAGAGAATCAAAGCTACTGGTCAGACGTCTTAATTGCACTCTACAGCTTATCTCCAAGGGGTTGTCTCAGCTAGGGGTTTAGTTTGATTGGTTCAAATCACCTCAGAACTGATAGATGGTTGATTTTTTAAGTCCTACATGCACGTTGTAATCAAATTTGTGCATAAGAAAACAATTCCCTTTGCTGGTAAAGGGACTACTCATTGCAGCTGGGTGTGTACTAACCTGTATTTTCTTAAATGGGAGCATTTTGTAAACAAGGTCCTTTGGAAAAAAAAATAATCAAAAAACATTTGAACTATAGTTTTATGTCATACTTACCTAGTAGGAATTATTTATTCCATAACCTCCAGCTCTTAAAATGACCTAAACCTCTCTAATGCTTGATACACTGTTTCTACTTAAATGATGAGTAAACTTGTCAGTGGTTATTGAATACAAATCATATCTCCTGAAAATATTGTGAATGCTGGATTTTGATGCCCTGCATGAAGAAGAGCCCACATACTAAAGCAGAACAGTTGTGAAATTCTTTCTTACTTTCATACGTCTGTAAGTATCCCATATTCAGTCATTCTTGGCCAGCTTTGTTGCTACAGTACAGTTCATTGTGTGAACAGGCAACTGCAAACACGTGATTTGTTAAAATTGTCTTGCATAAGCTTAAATTTCAGGAAAAAGCTTTCCTAAAGAAGTACAGCTTGTTTAGTAGGCCTGACTGTTTTTGAATGCAGTACTTGAAGAGTAACTTTCATGACCCAAATAAATACATTTCTAAAACAGCAGGTGGTGCCCTTGCTCTCTTTATGCTAAGAGTGGTACTAACGACTTAAACAAATAATGTGTTCTCCACCAAAATGTAAAGCAGGGTAGCAGTTCTCTATTTTCTTGAGTCTCTGTCTTTATTCCTACATGTTCTAGTCACCAGTAATTTTCTTTTTCAAATATAAATAAAGCAGTGTTTAGTAAAAAATAAAAAATAAAAAAGGCAGATTCTAAAAACAGGCAAAATAAAAATAGAACAAGATGAAACAATTTGTTTCAAAATATATATTTGATTACCTCTTAGCCTGTGTATCTTTTCTGGCAGATGCACATTCAGTTCATAATTATATATCTTTTCCTTTCATAGTGGTAACTTTCTTGATAAAATACTTCTTTTTTCTTTTTCGTTTTTTTTTTCTTTCCTTTTTTTTTTTTCTTTTTCCTGTGAAACAGGTCTCCTGAGAACAGTATTCCCTTGTTAGTCTCCCTGAAACAAGATTGTATTGAAGCCATATCTTTTTACGTCTGAAATCATAAACCCGTGTGACTTTCTGAGAGTTCCTTTTCTGCCTTTCATGTTTTACAAATCTGGAGTAATCTACACTATTTACACAAGACAAAACATCAAACATCTATAAAACACAAGGCCCGGCACTTGGGTCCCAGAAGACCCACTAAACACAGTAAGCAGAAAATATGGCACCTGGCACAAAGAGAGACCCCTGACAATTAGAAATCACAAGTGTCTTGGCACCTGCCTGGTCTAATAATGGTGACCATCAGGTAATATCTGCACTTTGGCATTCAGGTGGAATTTAGTGGCATTTTTCTTGATGCTGCAGTGGAGTTACCTCTGTCTTTGGTGTTTGCATAGTGGCAGCGATGTGTTACTCACTGTATTTCTACCTTTCCATACAGAAATAATCTTTCCTATGAACTTCACGTCCTGAATTAGATGACACAGTGAGAAAATGAGACCAGCATGGATGCTTAAATGCATACCTCAGGCTCAGGCTAATGCCGAGACCAGTGATGGCCTGGGATATAATTAATCATTATTAAGAAAAGGTATTCAGTGGCCAAATGGAAGCATTCAGCCTCTCTGTTTTCAGACTGAGGTAAGAGTGTAGAGAAGAGGAAATTGTTCCATCCACCCACTAGTTATGCTATCGTTTATTTAATATGAACTCAATATTACTTGTAAGTGTGTAACATTGGGGAGATATGTACAGTCTGATTATAAATCAAAAATAATATGCAACCATTTTTATTGCTAACAGCTGAGCAAGAAGCACATATTCTTTGTGAGAGATTTGCTAACAGTCAGAATGATCTCAAAAATAATTTCCTGGAAACAAAAAAGAAAAAAAAACAAAAAATGTGTTTTCCTGTGGTAAAGATACTTCACCCAGACAGGCTTACTGACACCACCTTTTGTCTTTGGCTCCCACCATGAGGGGATATGACTCTGAGCTGAATATTCTTACATGTTGATTTCTCAATATTTATTCCTTTCCAATTTCTTATTGTCTTGAACCCAAAGAGAACAGAGCATTGCTTTTAGGTAAACAATCAAAAGATTTACAAATGCCTGAATACCTTAGTTGTACATGTGTTAGAAAGCTGCCTTCATTTTCTTCTGGCTATACGCCGTCAGCTATGTTTATTATAATTGGCAGGCAGAGGACAGAAGACTTGACAGAATGAAAGTTATAGATGGAACATGATCATTTGATGCTCTGTCAACTTCTGTCTTGCCTAAGAAAACGTTACATTTCATGCAGAATTGTGGCAGGCTTCATTTGTCATCTCAGCTCGATGAAGTATGATTTACGCTGTAGTAAATAAGCATGTAAAAGGGACTGGGCAGGGGAGAAAGCCCTCGTAAAATAGTTTAAAGAGTGTTGATCAAACCTTTTTATTATTCTTAGTGCACAGCTTTTATACTGGTATAATTCACTGTATTCTTGCTCTAGAATATACCTCTCAGGCTTTCACCAACGTGGTTATTTCTCACCACCAGTTCCTGGAAGAAGTTCAAAATGGAGAGTGCTAGCACATGCCCAGTGCTATCTTTCGCCAAAGCTCTTGTTATCCTTGTGGGCATTGTGGCTGGCAGTGGAAGGTGCTCCCCTCTTCCTATTTCTTGTAAATAATTATAGCAACTTCTTTTTTTCCAGCCTAATTTTGGAACTGAACCTGCCTGTGAGATATGATCAAAGTAGCAACCAAATCACAGGGACTTGAAACGCAATCCCATGTCAAGATTTTTTTTCTGTGTACCACTTTCAAAAATGTTTCTGGGAATTCCCCCACTCTGTGCAATGCTCAGGCACTGATTCCAGGCAAGTCTAAGTATTGTTTTATACTCACGTGGAGATTTACCTCCTATTACCATAGCATGGAAAATGTGCCGCAGCAGCGTCTGCATGACTTTGGGACCCAGGACACTAGCAGGTAAGAAGGTTTGTACCCGACGGAAGTGAATGCTGGCACCTGGTAGCCCAACAGAGTCATCTAGGGATGATAGCACTGCTTCCTCTCTTTGCCAGAGAGACTACAGCTTTTTCACAGATTTTCTGGCCACCTTTGATCAGCAATTGGGAACTGTCAATTGTATCTGATCAAAAGCTGTTTGTAATACCATCCGGGCTTTTTAGTATTGTCCCTGAACTAAGAAAAGGAGTTAGCCCAAGGCAGTGAAAGATACACCCTATCTTATTCTCAGCCCTGCCTTTGCTAATACAAAACACATAGAAAAGAAAAGAAGTGCTGGCATTCCAATGAAAAGAAACTGCAGCCCTCTTCCTCTCTTCAAAGACAAATCTCACTTCAGGGAAAGGTGGTGAACTCTCTCAAATGGGAGGGAAGGAAACCCGAAATAAAAATTTGAGAAAATTCTCTCTAGCTGATGTATTCACGTTGTAACAACAGTTACTCAGAATAAGAAAGGCGATTGTAGCATTTCAGGTATTGCCTACAGTTATGAGCTAAAAATGGGGATTTCTTAACAGGACAGATACAGAATTTATGAAGCTCAAATTGAAGAAAAATACAGGAATCAAATTGGCTGAGTAGTCTCTGTGTAACCACAAGCTTATACATTTGAAATAAAAGTCGTATGCTGATTCCAAAGATTACTGTGATTGCCAGTGGTGCAAACCAGAAGCACTGCATTTCCTACAGGAAGACACCGTGACCTGAGGGTCACAGATCTGAGTAACTGTAGAGAGAATAATTGAGATTCTGCTCAGATGAGGTGCTTCAAAGCATCTGTAGGATTCCAGTTACAGCCACTCACCTTTTCAGAAAAATGGCCTAAAAAAATGGAGTAGGTCCTATTAGTCAGAGCCCGAGAATCTGAAAACAGCATTTGTGAAGAGGATCTGGAAGCTTTGGCCAAGTGCTTGATTCACTGATACAAAAAATCTGAGCTCTTCTAAGTAGCTTTAGTACCAACACTTTTTTTTTTTTGTCCTGATTTGTTGTAAACAATCTAGCCAACACATGTAAAATAATAACTACTAGCAAGTAGATTTTTGTTCAGAAACACACAGTAGAGTGGAATTTCTTTAACTTCTCTTCTTCCAAGCAAATTGCAGGGGATCACAGAGCGAGGGAGAGAGATTTTGTAGTTGTTTGTTTGCTTTTGCAAGGCACAGAACATGACCCCTCAGGAATGTGTAGGAGAGGAAATGAAAAGCAGACGTGGGAAGCTGAAAAAGCAGCACTTCTCCTCTATCATTAAGTGTATAATAAGGCAGATTACATCAGTTGTTGGCCTAGTCTCCCTGGTGAACAGGTGTCATAGATACAGTACTGCCTAATCAAATATTAACTCATCATGTGGCAGCAAGTGCTAAGAGAAGGCACATGTAAGATCATCTACCTCCTTTCGCATGCCGCCAACTCTTCCGGGGGACACTAGGGTTCCATAAAGGACATTCCCGTCGTGTTTATGGAGCAAATCTAATTTTATACGGTTGCATAGACTTGTGACAACCAATTTTGTTTTCTACTTCCTATAAGAAACTGCACTGGATACTAACATATGAAGAGCCACAAACACAGACAACTGGTTTGTTTATGTACACAGTTCTAAAATAAATCCATAGGAGTTTAGAAGTAACTATCTTCAACCATCACTTAGAATAAACTGATATACAAGATTTTTGATTCGTTGTTTAAAATAGCAAATAAATACCAGTGCTCCCATTTTACAAGCAAGAAAAAAAAAAAAAGGAAAGAAAAAAAAAAAAGGGAAATGAAATAACATGCAGTAAGTAAGAAAAAAGGTCAGTCTTTTAACTTCTGGGCCAGGTCTGTTCCTGCTGGATCATGCTCTGCCCCAAACTGTCTGGCACTGCTGGATAGTGACCAAAAAAGAAAGAAAAAAATGTTTATTTTTTTATGTTCCATTGCATATGTTAGACTTTTTACTTTATACAACCTTACACAGAATCCAAAGAATTGCAGTAGTTGCAGCTGGATCACATATATCAGTATCGTACATAGGATGCCAAGTAACTTGAGAGAGTCCCTTTCTGTCTTCTCAGTCACTTTCCTGGAAGACAGGAAAATCACTGAAGTATGGTATTCAAAGTAAAGTCTCCAAAGCAAAGTAATGATAGATGAAATGAAGGATGTATACTAAAGACAGCATATTACTTGCTCTTTCTTTGGGCTCCAGGAAATGCCTGTATTGAAGGAGAAGCAATGACTAGAAGAGGATGCTTTGGATGAGCAAGTATCCTGGTGTATGGACTGTTACAAGTGGCCTCTTTGATCCATCCTAGCTCTTCTTTTTCTGAGATGAGAAGTGCAGAACTTGCCCACACATTTTCAAGGAAGGGGCTAAAAAATCTTCCTGTTTAATAGAGAAGGGACTTAGTGCATTGAGTGTAAATTGACCATAAAAAATTAATCCTGGAGAATCCTTTATAACTATCAAAGGAGCTAGATTTGGAGCTGTTTTTTGTTTTGTTTTGGTTCAGTTTCAGTAAAAATGTAGGTGCAAAAGTATGCTAAGGCCTGGCAAATTTGCACGGCTACCTGATGGGATTGCCTGGGCTGGTAGGACTGAAAAACTAAGGCACTGTACAAGCTGTGTTAGCACTTACTGAAAAGAAATGCACATCTGCTGGCCATATCCTGTCGTCAGATAGTGTCTTTCTATGTTCTAGTGGGATTCTTCTTATGGATAATACATACATATATATATATATAATCAACAATTGTTTTATGTAGATTTTACATCTGAGAGCTATTACCCTATCGTCTGTACTACTTGTCCAAAACATTATTAAAATTCAGATGATGGAAGAATCTGATGTATGAGTTCCTGTTCTATAGTTTTTATTTGCTCAATGGAGGTGGGAGGTGTGCCAAGAGCTGGACAGATCTAGGTGGAAATTTTAGCTCTGACTCAGCTCCACCTTGAACTGAGATACAGGTGCAGGCTGTTCCCTCTCCACCCCGCTTCCTTTTGGAAAGAAGCCCAGAGGCGTAGGAAAGGGCTCCAGCAGGTTCGTGATCTGGACAGTCAGTGAGGTAGGACTGGCAGGTGCATCACAGGGAACATTTGCTCCGGGACTGGGACGTGGCCAAGGTCCGTGGCCTACAAACACAACACCTGCCCCACGGTGCAAATACAGCCGGAATCATCCCGCTCTGCTTCAGCTCACGTCAATGGGAGCAGAGCTGGTGAGGCTCGAGCACCTCAAAAAATATATGGTGATGTATTTAGGGGGTTCAAAAGAAGCGCTGCTCGGCCACCTGTTGATGATAAAGCCTTGTCAATTTGAGAATAATAGAGGATGTCTCCTTCAGTCCTGTATTGCATCAACCGCAACATATTTTGGATGCCTTGCTGTGACAGAGTCAGTGAAAAGAGGCAGTCTTCTTGAACTCTCACTTCTGAAAATGAGACCAGTAAGAGCTTGTCATCGGTTTATATTAACACAAAATATTTTAGCAAGCTCTTGCCATTTTAAGTATTGTGGGGAAAACAAAGCATTCATCTGCCTCCTCTAGCAATTTTCATAGCTCATGAGACTAATCGTTCCTGTCAGGTAGCTGGATAGCTTGTTCATTCTTCATAGCTGACAACCTTTTTACATTCAGTATTGAAAGCACAGGCTTCAGCCTTATGCTGCAAAGAATATCCTACATATTTTAATCGCTTCCTAGAATCACTCACCTTTTGAAAGCTGCACAGCACTGTGCTGAAAAGCACAGAAAGGACAGCATTGAGTCTACAGGATCCATATTCTCCAGTGGATTTGTTGGCAGAAATGTAATGCTCTCAGCAAAAGGCATCGAGAACGGGCTCTGCTGTAATCTTGGTGAACTCGTGATCCTTACTTTTATTTCATACTCAGCGTCTGCTGTGAGTTGATCTAGATTTTAATTTTTTAAAAAAGCCATATTGTGTTGATGGGTCCTAGAGGGCTGGTTACTGAGAAAGAAATACAGAACAGGAATATTCTCTTGTTTTCACAGGGAGAAGCAGAGACTTGTTACCAGCAAAGAGATTCCGCTGCAGTAAACTTGTCCTGGTGGGACAGGTTTAAGCACTTAATCCCTTCGCTGCTCCTGTTATAACAATTCCTAGAATATGGCAGCACTAACAGGATGTTTTTCATAGAGATTAAAAAGGATTATTCATTTTAGTGACTCATCTCCAGCCAGTCCATTGTTGAAAGCTGTGGCTGATTGTACAAACAGTGTGTTGTCCTGATGAAAGGAAAGCAAACTGAAGGGACCAGCTCCTTTTCAGCCACCATCTATTCTGACCTTTGCTCTCTGCTATTAGTATAGCGGCTAAACATCCCAGCAAGCTCTCTTTGGTGTGTCACATGTGTTAACCCAAGCATCTGTCTCTCACCGTCCTTTACAGGCTGCTCAGAGACAAACAGCACAACACCAGGCGATGTCTACCCCTCTGTTTTGTACCGGAGTGCTGTGCAGCCAGCGTGCCAGCACTAAGGGCACACCCTGCTCTGGTACTGCTTAGAAGTTAACTCTGTGAACAACAGGCCCACGAATATTTTCTGCAACAGAAGAAGTCCTCTTTTCATGAAGTACCAGGAGCAGCTGGGTGGCAGCACGAGAGCAAGTAAACTGCTACACACACACACACACGCACACAAAGATGCAAAGGTGTCTTGATTTCTTATGGTAAAGCAGGCATTATGGTGCTGAGCAAGGCTTTCTGCTCCAATGTTCCTCTACTACATACAAAAATCTCTGTCACTTTTCTAAGGGCAAAGTATAAACTTTTGATTAAATTCATTTTTTGTCCTCAAAGTCTGCTTGGAATAGGTTTAAATAGCGAGGACAAACAACAAAAGCCTTTGCTTTAAAAACAAACAGCCTAGCTTGGAGTGTCTCTGTTAATATTAACTTTCCTGGCACAATTAGAGAGCTTTTTACCCTTTCCTTATCACCAAGGGTTTCTCTATGAAAAACTTGCCACGTTATTTTTTTCTTTTTTTTTTTTTTTCTTTTTCCCCAGTTGGCAAGGTCCCTGGCTTTCTAAGAACGACTTTTAGTCTTCCAATTTTGTAAGTCTTCTGGCTTGCTACATACTGCTTTATGGCCGTGAACTGAAAGAAGTTTTTGAAGCATAGAAAATGCATATTATTTGAGATAATATTTTTGGATATGTTCTCAATAACTAGCTGTACGCAGTAACAAAAGTAATTTTCTTACATTGTAAACAAAATGGACTTCATTTAAACATCATGGAGCAAAAATTGCTTGGATGAATGACTTTCCTGTGAAGCAGGAAATATATGTTCTCTTGACTTCATTGACATGGTACATGCTGCCATCTGGGTGTCCTGAGAAAGCACCTGGCTTGCTTTCTTACCTGCTGCTCCATCCTTTCTCAGTGATCACATCAAAGGGCACTATATACACAAAAAAAATGTCACCAAATGCCAAACTTTCAACCTTACACAATGCTGTTTGCTCTGGGCTTTTGCAACACAATTGATCATCCCTGTTTTGCAGGTGGAGGAGCTGCAGTAAAAATGCCTCAGAGCCATGGGCTGGACGTTTATTTAGAGCCAAGCTCCTTCACACATGCAGTGCCCACGTCTGAAGCCACGTCCATACACACTGTTGTCATCATGTCCACAACTACTGCCAGTGTATACTACCAGTACAGATGTATAAAAATATTCCTTCAAAAGCACTGAAGCATCTTAAGAGATCATATGGTACTGCTACATGTACGTCATGATTTGATGCTGGTGAAGAACCTGATGTTACATATGTTATATGATGTATGTCTATGTGTAGGTCACAAAGAGTACATTATGAATACAGTGTCATTTGTCATTCAAACTAAAGGATCCACTAAGCCACTGCTAGTGATAATTATTCTCCAAGGGACTGCATGCCGCTGGTGAGACACCAAAGTGTCTCATGTTGGTATACAGCCAAAAGAGGGTGATTTTTTTAATGATTTTTTTTTTCCACACTAGGACCTTGTTAGATGGGTTTATGCTCCTCAGATACTTTCAGATTAATGTGAAGACACTTTGGGTACCAAAGAAAAAGAGGGTAAAGTTGCGAGCTGTTGGCTGTCCTGTGTTTTCTCTCTTTGTGGCAGATTTCTGAGGTTCTTGGTGCACTGTTCAATCTTTCAGGAGCTGAGAGGCAACAAGCTGTTTCAGTGCTCGCTGGAACTCGAAGAGGTTTGTATTACCGTCAGTTCGCATGAAGACATTTCAATTGGTGCAGTTGCCAGGAAGCTCACAGAACTGTTTAAATCTTTGTCATGAATCCGTGAGTTTTTTTCATAGCATAGGCTCAAGGAAGAACCACAAACTGTACTAAAAATCAGTATAATTTAGCAACATGTCAGAACAAGCAGAATTTTTCTAGAAAGGGAAGCATTTTGCAACAAATTGTTTGTATACTACTGTTGATGGCTTAATTTCCATTTCATTCAGTGAACAATAGGACATATGGCCAGCTGGGGTTTACTAGATACTCCCAAAGCATCGTTATTTCCAGTTAGAAATGCTATCCACTGTGAAGTCAAATCCCCACAGTGAAGGCTGCTGAGACTTTGCACGCTGCCAGAGTAAAGGCGCTACCCTGATCATATGTAGTCCAACTGGAGCCATGTCTGTGTCAGGAAACTGAGCAGAGACGGGGCGGTCTGGAAACTCTGTCCCTGGTCATTATGTTCGTTGCTTCTATAAAAAGACTTCAGTCAATTATGAATTTTGTCAGAACATTCTAATACAGATGGAAGGAGAAGGTCACTTTGAAAATAGCTCCTATTTATTTGTCTGTCACTGCTCATAAGAAATTATACACATACACCAGGTGCTAGACTGGCTCTGCCCTTTGTTCATAACACAGGCAATTAAAACAAAAAAGAAGAATGCCTAAGTGGTATAGTTTTAATAAGCCCAAAGTTTAGCAACTAATGCCAAACCATAATGAATTTTCCATCAGCGTGATTTGTAGGTGTCTGTCAGTATAAATTTAGCCCAGTGAAGCCCATTACCTAAAGGAAGGTCCATCGGCTGCAGAAAAACAGAAGAGAAGCCAGGATCAGTAATGGAAAACAAAACAAAACAAAACAAAATAAAACAAAACATTGTCTGGAAGGTGTTGTACTGGCAACTTGTAGGTGTCAGTGCACTAAACTCAACTTCTACTCACATACTCTGCAAGGTACATACCTTTGAGGAAGTAAATGTCCATCATCATTTCCATTTACTTCACTTTCTGTTCCACACCACTTTAATAATACCAACTCTTACTGCCATATGGCTGCTCGAGTCCTGGTCTTTAACCATAAAATATTTTTGAATGACTGTTAGGCCTGTTGGGTGAAAAGATGAGGACTGCTGCTTGAGTGCCTAAATTCTGGACAAAATTGTTACACCTCTGTGACCCTATAGAGAAATAGGTGTGTGAGGGGAGTCATTTCCTTGAGAAAGTGAAAAAGAATTTATCCTCTGGTCAGGGCATGCCTTTGTTGAGTATGTTGTGTGAGCACTGCCAGCGTAGCATGAAATACCAAAAAGAAAGTCCTAATTTGCTGTTGTACCTGTGGCCACAGCCCATACTAGACTGAGGTTTTGGTGCAGATGAAATCCAGAATTGTGAACCAGAAGCTTTCTGTTCAGGAATTAATTTAGCAGGGGGGAAGGGATTATGCAGGATTACTTTTAACTGTGTTGTGACTAAACACAGTAATGAAACCATGACCAGAGTGAATGTCCAAAATGTTATTAAAAACATAGCAGTGTGAACAAATGAACATTTGACACTGTCTCCTGTAATCGGAGTTAGGCTGTTGTAATATGTACGAGAGGACAACCAGACTGGTAAGAAATCAGCTGGATGGTCAGGCTCAGAGTGTCAAGGTCAGCAGGTCATAGTTTGCCTGGAGCTGCAACAAGGTAGGTACTGCATGGTCCACCCTGGGTCATGGAGTATGCTCTCATCAGATTTGCAGATAATTCCCAGTTGAGGGTGGCCAGCCAATACTCTCCATGGCAGGGCTGTTATTCAGAGAGATCTAGAGGAAACAGGAACCTCATGAAACTCAAGAAACCAGAAGCAAAGCGCTGCACCCAGGAAGGAATAACCCCTTGCAAATATGTAGTCTGGGGACAGACTGGCTTGGGATCAGCTCTGGGGACGGTGCCCTGGGGCAGCGAGCTGGGCAGCAGCACCCAAGGCTGGATCAGCAGGACCACCCCAGGAGATGGGGCAGGGCTGCCCAGCACTTGTCACCAGACCTCACACAGCAGCCGGCTCTGTGCCCCCAGCACAAGGCCGATGCCGATGGCTGGGGCGAGCTCCCCAGGCTCAAGCAGAGGCTGGGCCAGTGGGGCTCGTCTAGCCAGGGCAGGGAGGCCTCCGGGGCACCTCACATCCACCATTACATGTGGGGATGGGCCAGGAGGCAGGCGGGGCCGCACATGGCTGGAACACAGGGCTGGGCAGGTGTGGGCTGGAAACAGAGGGGCTCAGGCCGGGTGCGAGGAGGCCTTTGGCAGCATGAGGCCGCCAGGCAGAGGGACAAGTTGCCTGGGAGTCTGGGCAGGATCCGTCCTTGGGGTGTCCAAGAGGAAAGCCCTGAGCAGCCAGGTCTGGTCTCACAGATGGCCTGGCTGTGGGCAGAGCCTTCTGAACATGAATTACTTTGTGATGCCGCATTTCTAACCAACAATGTTAGGCATAGGTGCATGAAGAATATTTTTCCCACTGTTTTCTATCCAGTTTTGTGCTTGTGATAAATCCTGGCTGGGCACAGTAACCCAGATCTGTGCATCTTGACCACCGGCATAAATTAGTGTACACCTTATCAACTCAGAACTACTTAAATGTCATAGAACAGAACCACAGAATCACAGAATGGTTTGGGTTGGAGGGGACCTTAAAGCCTAACCGGTTCCACCCTTTCTGCCATGGGCAGGGACACCTCCCACCAGACCAGGCTGCCCAAAGCCCCATCCAGCCTGGCCTTGAGCACCTCCAGGGATGGGGCAGCCACAGCTTCTCTGGGCAGCCTGTGCCAGGGCCTCACCACCCTCTGAGGGAAGAATTTCCTCTTTATATAATATAGTAGATGCCGTTGCTCATTTCTTACTGTGAATGAGAACTTTATCAGCACAGTATGGATGACTATATTAGAGTGCTTCCTCTCAAATACAGACCAGAGAATCCACCTAAGAGTTCTGCTTTTTTTTTAGTCACTATTTACAGTTCAGCACCAGTATCCTGTAGGGGACTTGAGTGTGACTTAAAGAGCACATTTTGCTTCTAATGTGGTGTTCTTTTTTGAAAGCTCTGTTGTCATTTTAAACTGGATTGGTTTCTTGGTGTGACTGGTGACATTTCACCGGTCAGCAGCTTCTGCTGTCTCCTCCCTTTTTAAAGTTAAAACCTGCCATCACTGACATTTTTCTTTCCTTCACAGATTTTAAATATTTATTTTGAGGATTTCTTTATTGCTCTGCACCTTTAAAAAAAATCCGTTGCATTGTTCATTGTTGTTCAACCACAGTTTTTTATTTAGCTTCTAAGAAGTAGTTTTTAACATTTTCTGGTGTGATTTTTTAAAAGCACTTCTACCTCTAAATGTACGTTCCAGTCTATTATGCTACTAAATAGTTTAAGCATTAAAAATGGCTATTTAAAGCTTGATAAAGTATAATACTGATTAATACCAGTACTTAGTCAACTAAGTTTAACCAGATCCTGGTCATTAGTATTCTGCAAAGCATAAATGTTCAAAATCAGCAGTGAATATTTACTTGTCCTCCAAAATGAGTAATTTCTAACATGGCAACTCTCTTATCATCACCTTCAATGACTATTATAAGGGTTTAGTAGTTACTCGTACCTAACTCTTCGCCCAGATGTAACTGATGCTAGGACTCACAGTTTTCCAGACTCCCATGAAAATGTCTAATGTTGCCATCTAAAAAAGCAAATTCCTTTTTCTAAGTGTTCCTAAGCACAGTTAACACATGGACAAGACCTTGAGAGATCCCTTTAAACCACAACATGCTAATAGTACCCGTGATTTCCCCAGATGTGCGTTCAACATTTATTTCAGTACTATCCGTGTTCACTGCTTCCAATTTTGTGCAACACCTATCATGTCATCTTTTAACTGCTTCTCACTAAGCACATTGTAAATGGAATATAAAAACCTGTGTGCTTCCAAGACCCTTGAACTTTGACAGAATTGCTGTTCATGCAGCTGAGTTTCAGGTTCAGAAGCTGTATCTGACACCTTATTTAGTCAGTGGGATCCCACAGACATGCTGCTCTAGACAACAACACTGGTGCCACAACCTTTCTGAGCCCCTAATTACCAAGACACTTTTCCTTGCTTGCTGGGGAACCTCTGGTTTCTGGATAAATGTAGAGCAGGGTCTGTGGAAGAGGGTAAAATGAACAGGCAGGAATGGAAAGTGTAGCACTCTGAAAAATAAAAATGTTCTGTGAAGCCCCTCCAAGTTTGATCTCACGCCTCTAGCTTATCCTTGGTTTGATCAGCGCTATTGTGCTATGTTGTCATTCCTTCCCCAGCATGATTTTCTGGCTAGTCTGTATCTTTTCCTTACAGGACTGGTGTCCAGGCTGCAAAACCCACAGCTCCTTTCCTCATCAGCTTTCTAGGAAAACAAATAATATATTGAAAGACAGTAGCCATCATTCTTGTTTGGAGACGTGGGATGCTTTGATAACCCCTGACGTCTCTGCCGTTCACCCCAGCAGTACTCTTCCCACCAGGGTATGATGCCTGTGGTACGGTGTGGCTTCTGCAGCTCTTTGTTCGCTCTGCTGCTTCTCCCCCCCTTCCTACCAGCTGCTTCAACCCACAGGTTGAGGAATTGCATTCTCAGCATTTTTAAATGCTCCAGTAAGTAAAGCTTAACATGTGTAGTTAATCATTGATTTTTATTTTTATTAACTTAACACTAAAGGTTCAGAATAAGAGACTCCTGAGTCTTCTGAGGAATAGGGAGGTAGGGGGAGGCAGGGAAAGGTGTGCTCTCCCCATTACTGACCACGTTCCAGCCACTGACACATTGCTGGGTGTAAACTACAGCAACTATAGGAAGTACTGTAATTCGAGGCCATTTCTCAAGGATTTTCCACTGGCTTCAGATCCTCCAGACTTATGAGCTCTACAGTCATTCCCCATTCCACCTTGGAAACTTCTGTACTGGCTTTTGAAAACAGCCACCTATTTTGGCCCTGACCTACATTTCCTGGATAGAATCAGCTCCCTGAGGCTCATGCAAGTTCCCTAAATGCTGCTTGATTACAAGAGAATATGTGGGAGGGATGCCAAATTGACCCTTTCCAGTTTCTTACTTGTATACATATGTTGTATACAAGGGTACTTATGAATACGTGTATTACCTACCATGGGTACCTATGAATAATGTAGCTTTAGCTGATTTCAGATTCAGGCTGCATCTGTGCTTCAATAAGATAAGGCAGCTCCCTTTATGAAGCTGAGTTCTGCCATGTTGAGTGAAAAAACAGTGGAGTTGAGTGCGGTTAAGACAACATGAGTTCCCCACCCATGCACCATCCGACTGCCATCAGCCAGAGATTTCAAAATTTACTGGGCTTGTAATCAAGGTTGTGCAGATGCCTGTGGTTTTGAGGAACTGGAAAAAATGTGGTGAATAAGGATATGGTAGGTGAGAAAAAGATGAACAGGTTAAAAAAATTCTGATTGCAGTGACAGTTAATTAGGGTGTTATTTGTTGTAAGGTGTATAGGGTAACCCCAAACCCATGAGAGAATCACTGAGAAGCAGTTGGCATCCAACCACACAGTGTCATGTTTGAATCAGATTTCAAAGTCAAATCTTACGGGACAAAGTTACCCTTGTGATGCAAAGATGCATGAAATAGAAATGCTTGTGCATAGATGTAGCATCCAATGTAAAAGAGACACATACAAACTGAAAACAAACCATCAAGCACAATACATAATATGAAAACATTTTCTGTCTGCTTCATTTCACTAAGTAACATAGGCTGTACCTTACCTGAAGGATGCCTTGGTAATGAGTAGATGCATCTTTAATGCATATGTACCTCCTCTCATTCAGAAAGCATACTCCATGTTTTTTGCAGTCTTAGAGAGGAGATGATTCTCTGTTCAGGCTCTCATTCCCAGATGAGCCATGTATCTCCCTGTTGTGCAGTGCTGTACACTTGTACTGCATCTCACTGTCATTAAAAAGAGATGAAACAGCAGCATAGAGGGGATGCCTGGCAATGGAGTTTTACTATGTGTCAGTGCTGTAAATTGCAGCAAAGCTAAGGGGTGGCTCTAGCCCCTGGATCCAACTGCCTACCATAAAATAAGGCACTTAGTTGCCATTTAAATGCACCTCTACACTTACAAGCTTTCCCAAAAACCTTCCTAGTATCAATGTGACCTGAAGGGAAGCTCCTACCATCCCTTTGGGCCTATTTGCTTACATATGTAATGTGTGAGTTCATTAGGAAAAGGAATATTGTGGAAGTTTTAAATGACTTAGAACAGCCAATTAAGAGAGAGACAGGGAACAGATGAACCAAAATCTGTCCATCTTCACCCTGACAAAGAGGTAACCTACACAGCTCAGACACCTGACTTGAATTAATTCAGACACCTGGGGCAGTCCAGAAATATACTAAGGAAAGATGCTTCTATAATAGACACATTTATGCTGATATGCAAGATTTGAAGTTATCCCTACATATTGCTTGGGATTGCTTGCTAATTCAAAAACATCTATATAAATATATATATCTTGGCATCTATATCTATCACTCTTTTAGCATCTGTGGAAATCTAATGACTGTTGAATAAAGTATCATGGTGACTTTACTTCTAAAATTCCAAGGTCCATATTATTTGGGTCAATCCTATTAAATCAAAGGTTTTATCAAGTGAATTTAGCCATACCTTTAAGAATCCCTAGCAAACACCGTTGAAACTAGTTGTACTGCATTATGCAGAAGCTCACTTTACAGAATGCTGATCATTATGTAGATGCTAGACAAAGCAGACCTCTGTCAGAGCCCTTGGCTCACAGTGGTTTCTGAAAAACACACACTGTCTGGGAACAAAATATTACCTGCATGAAATACCCTGAGTGGCAGAGTAAAGGAGCTAAAAAAAAAAAAGAAAGAAAAAACACAAAACCAATAGAGCTGAAATTTCCTGGAAATTTGGAAGGCAAATGTCTTGAACAGTGCTTCATTCTGTATCTGTATTTGGTACTGACGAATCTGCTAAGTTTTGTCATATATGCCAAAAGTAAAAGCCAAGTGAAGTGAAAGAGCCCATGCTGATGTCACAGAAAAAAAAAAATAAATCAGACTCCTAGAGTAAAGGAGACAGATTTGCTTATTAAGGAACATAGGACTGGAAAAGGTCTCTGGATCTTCTTTGTGCTGTATGGAAAAATATATATACATATATATATATATTTATATGTGTGTGTATATATATATACACACATATATATATCTGTGCTTGTGTGCTTGTTGTAAAATCCAATTCTTGCTGCAATGGCATCATCTTACTAAAAAACACTACAACTGAAAGAGGTGACATGGTCCTGGGCATCCTGTTCTATGTGGCCCAGCTTTAGCGGGGAGGTTGGACCAGATGACCTCCTGAGACCTCCTGGCTTAACTCTGAGTTTAGGCATGAATTTGCTCTTTACACCAGACCCATCCTTGAATCAGGATCTTTAGCCCCAGACTAGGAAACACTGGAAGAGGGCAAGAACCACACGCACGAGACTGCTGTTTAGATCAGTTAATGAACTGATTATAAATATCACATTAACGTCATGTAACCATTGTCACTTCTGTTATCCCGAGCTGGGAGAAGAAAGCCCTGGGAATGATGTTTTCAAGGGATTTTTCTGCCTGCCAGCTGAAAGCAGTTAGGTTACACGCAGGCTCGTGTAATGTGGCGCTGCCGGCTGGAGCCCAGACGTGCAATCAAAAAGACTTTGTCAAGCCTTTGGCTCTGATGGATTGGTGAGGAGCACGCAGGTTATTTCTAAACTTCAGCAGCAACAGTTAGCTCACTTCTACGTGCAGTCTGGACACTCCTGAAATGTCTGTCACAGGACATAAACATTTATGATTCCTTTAACGCCAAACCCTTGGGCTCAGAACCAGTGAAGGTTGAATGAATACCTGCTATTATTCTTAGCTATTGCAGCTTAAAGTAAACTCGGCATGCTTAGTTATTTAAAAATCAGTTACTTCATGCTTTCATTGAGTGTGAGGACAATCCCGCCTGTCTAGCTGGTCTACAACAGCTTGCTGATAGTCTCAGTGTGCAAGCGTGTTCAGGGCCACCCCTACAGGCACATGTGCTGCTGCTGTGCAACTTCTGCTGAAGCGGCCCCAAAAAATCCCTTCGCAAAACAAAACAAAAATCCCAAACCATTTGAAACAGAGAAGGGCTGGAGGAGCCTCTCATCCAGCATTTTCTCTGGTGTTAGGATCTGGTTCCTGAGACTTGGGTGTAGCTGTCTGCTCCATGGCAGCATCTCGCTCGCCCGCTCGTTTGTTCTGGCTTCACGCCTGCGTTTCAGCTCCTGCTTCTATAGCATACAGTAACACAGCACGCAGACCTGAAGCCATGCGAGTCAGCTTTACGTGGTTATACGAGGGATGAAATCACTAAGCAGCAGTCTCTTTCTTGGATAAAGATTATAGGTTTTTTACAATGGGGCTGGAGAACTTCTATAGGAAATAGCTTTGCTTAACAAGAGCGTTTTTGCTGGATGTTTCAAATCACAGGACAGCTCTCAATATATTTGTAACATCCTCACAATTTTTCTTTCTGTTTGCATTGGTTTGTTCATGCCCAAGGGATTATCTGCAAGACAGTTTTTGCTTGATGTTGTTTTGGTTTTCCTTTTATACCAGGAGTCTTTCTTTCATGAGTGCTTGGTACTGAGCCAGATTTCAGTAGTATAACATCAGTGATTTTACCAGGGTAAATACCATCTATTTTTGTGTTCTGATAGACTTCAGACTATAACCCCACCCTTTGAGGCTGAGTTGTGCTCACTCTGCGCTCTCAAAGAGGACAAGTCAGGTTACAGTGCTCACTAGATTAACCAAACATAAAATGTGAATGCAACAGTTCACAATCACAATGAGTAAATGCCCTTGAGAAACAAGAGTTCCGCTTTAGCAGAACAACAACAAATCAGCTTGTGATGAATAACATTTACAATAACTTCACAAGTAAAGCTGCCATTCTGTTCTGCTAAATATATAAGATGTGAAGTCACAAGGTGAAACTGCCAACTGCTAGAAAAGTTAATAAAATTCAGTCGTTTACATCAAGGCTGATTAGAAATAACAACTATTGCATATCTTTTTTTTTTTTTTTTAACCTGCTGTTGCTCAGCTAAAGGTCCTTTCTACTGATGACAGTTTTGTAAGATAAATCTTGCAGGTGCTGATCTGCAGTCAAAATCCACGTAGTGCTTTGCAGACAGATAAAAGGTGGGCTTAAGGAGTCAAAAAATATAATCTTGAAAACACATGTGAGTGATCTGTGATTTTAAATGATAGCTGTGATGTGATTAAGTTTTCTCGTGTTCATATGCATTTGCAAGGTTAGGCATAAAACATGAAACAATACCTGATTTAAAAAAGAAAAAAAATAGAAACACCTTTTTAGTGGAAGAAGAGAGGAAACAATGACTTTTTAGGCTTTATTGACCTTCTGTATTTTTCTGCTTAAACTATATGTATGGGTTAGTGGTTTTTAATTTATGTGTATGGTGGAACAGAGATCAGAGTTGCAGAGACAGGTAAATAAAAATAAGAAACACTGCTCATGTCAGAGAGGACTGATAGGGGTGCAGAGTCTTGTGTTGGGAAGTAGCCAGAAGGCAAGGCAACACAAAGTTAAAACTATGTCTTTGCTGATTTTAGGGTTGGAAGGTAGGGGGACAGATTTCGCAAGTAGAACTGCATGTGGAATGGTTGTTGCATTGAAAAATCCTAAACCAAGACACGTGCAAGGCAGTGGTCAGCAACACATTCATTCCCCTTCCCCACACTGTGATTTGCTGTTGCTAGTTTAGCTCAGAAAAATGTAATGTTTATCTTTATTATGCTTTTGAATGGGATGATTTCATCATGAAAACCACACATTTATATCAGTGGCAGAATGTCTGTCCAGAGGCCAGACTTCACCACATTTCCTGCATCTGTGGGCACTGACCTGAGTGTAGTTAAAAGGGATAAAATCACCTTCTGATGCCTTTTCACACCTATGCAGATGCTGTTTAATTCTTGAGGGATATAATTGGAGTTAAAAATTGAACAGGGCACAGGACAGGAATGAAAACATAAATGTGGGAAGACAAATATTTTCTGAAATACCATTAAAAAGGAGGGTAAGGTAAACCTATTTTAGCAGCAGCATGTTTTGGTCAAGGTATGAAAAAATACAGAGACTACAGGGAAAGTGATTAGATGCAGAGGTCAATGTGACCTTAGCTTTCAAGACCAAATGGAAGGATTGACTGATTGACAGAATCTCACCCTAAACTGTGTTTAGAAAGTGATAGGTGAGATTCAGTTAGAGACTAAGATGCCTAAATCGTGGTGATGGCACTTAGGTGTCATGTAGGAACCACTCATCTAAGCTCACACTACTGTCAGCAGAGGTTTAGTCAACGGTATCGAGAGAGAAATTCAGCAGACAAGTTGTTTGTGACATGATTCAGCTGTCTAAGCATAGATGTCTAATGCTAGTTGAGATGCCCTAGGCTGTGCCATCTGTCTTACAGCTGTCTCTCCTGAAGCAAGTAGGACAAACAGGTCTGTGCTGTATCTGCCAGCCAGCACAGATATCTCAGATACCTGCATCCGTCTGAAATGGACACTTACATCTACATCTGACCTAACTGAAACAAGTCCTAGATGCCTGCTTTAGAAGGAGCTTCTAGGATGCTCTCCAGAGTCTGTTAAATTCGGGTATTTTAAACCTGATAGTGTTTCCAAAACTGATGCTAATTCCAAGTTAGTCATCATCACCTCCCTCACAGGTGTACATATAATCAGGGTCTTGATGAATGTGAGCTGTACCATTCAAAAATGGTACTGAAGATGATACTGGAGGATACCCACTGGTACTCTCCCACCATATATATCTTTCTTTATTAACTGCTAAGGGTGTTAAGACGGAATAACTTGCATTTTGTTATCTGAATGCTAAACATCTAAAAGTAGGTGAAGTGAAACCCAAACTAGTGAACTGGTTCCAGAAGAATTGAGAGGAGTCAGGTCTGGTCTACACAAGGGAAAAAAAAATATTTTGCTGTAATTAATGGTGTAACTTTATCTGAATGATGTCATACTGGTGTGAACGCTTTATTCTTGGTCCTTTTTCCAATTTCATCTGTACTGCTTGCAAGAAGGTTAGGGTAAACCAGTTCCAGGATAAGTATGCATGTGTGGCATAACTCATAATGTTTCACTCTGGAGGCAAAGTCTTGGGGACAGGAGAAGAGAGAAGAGAAGGGCTGATAAAACCAGTGTCATAGGGAAGGTTAGTCAAACCATGGACAATTGTAGTAAAAGAAAGCACTCATTTCAATTCCTTCTGATTGTCTAATAGTGATGATAAAACTTTGGCTCCGTTTACTTTGTTTTTAAATGGTTTGTGTTTTTGTACTTACTGGCTGTTCCTTTCATTCTGAGCCCTTTGTTTGATACAAATTGTTTCAATATGGCTTTGAACTGCCTGTCTGAACACACTGCTTAATTCACTTCCATTTTCAAGAACAAAGTATTTCAAGCACTCAAAAAAGTTTAGAAATAACTCCACACTCATAAAACATTAAAATCTCTGCAAGCACTTGGAGTAGGAAATGCTTCTAGTTCTGAAGATGTACAGTCTATTTGAAAACCGGTTGTGTATTTAATTTAAAATGGAAGGATATAAGCATAGTTTGTTGGTTTCAAGCAATTCTAATATAAACTGTCCCTTAAAACGACTTCCATCCTCAAAACTGCTTCTTTTTGCTGCCATTATTAGCAGCCTCCAATCCTGCAAACAGTTGTGCGTGATAATTGCAGTAATCTAATTGACTTCAGTGGGACAACACATAAGAGTAATGCTGTGTGTGATAGCTATTGCATAGGCAGGGTTGCTGTAAAGTATTCAAAGTTCCCAACTGAGGGACCTAACTTCAGTTGTGTGTACTGTATGTGTGCGGTTATCAGGTTTCCTATATAGGAAATCAGGTAAACAGATCTTAGCAAAAACCTACTGCAATTACAGTACAGCCTTTTAATCTAGCATCCTATTAAAAAGTCTATCAAACTCAGTAGCCAGTTACTGCACATGATGGTGCAACCTTTCTTCTGAAGATGGTATGGATTGTGGTCAGATGAGAATTAATTTCATCCTAGGGTTACAAATATGCTCCAAGACATGTATCTATGATAATGCTCAAAACAAACAGTATTTTGTGTTATCAAGTACCTATGGCACAGTTTTATAAAAAGGTCTGGTAAAAGGTATTGTAAAGGAAGCAGAGAAATTCTTTCAATGTTTAGTTTGCTGAGCCTTGTTTCATTAGCACTTCATCTTTGCAACGCTAAATTAAAGTTGTCTTTGTATGTGTATATGTATGTGTATGTATATGTATTCTTAAACATTTCATTTTCTCAATGTGAAACCAATCCAATTGCTCCCTGTTAGGAAATGTTTGAATCGTTGTCTTCAATGTGCAAGCACGGGAAGCCTCTGTCACCTTTACTAAGGGAGCCCTTCTACAGAAAGTTCGGAAGCTTTACAGTGTGATTTGCTATACTGGCTGAGGTATTTTTGTTCCATTAAAAACAGATGCTATTCCTTAGTATTAAGACAGATTAATTTCACAGATACAATAGGATCCTATTATAGCAATCTGGTTTTGTTTTTAAACAGAGCAATTTCATCGTATGCATGACGCCTGGCTATAATATAACTGTTTTGATGTGCAAATGGAAATCTGGGAATCTGACTTTCTTACAGTATATGTAAAAGGTGGCTATATTTGTAGTCTATAAAAGTTGATTCAACTCTACAAGTGTTTGAATACATACCATCTGTGTTAAACATATGTTCTTTTTAGGCCTGAATTTGCCACTGCCATTTTTCCTTTGAAATGATCATAATGGACATCAGACTGACCAGGCATCTCCATATTCAAGATTAATTGACAGCCATCTTGCAAAAACTGCAAAAACTTGCAAAAAAATATCACATATTAACAGTAACTTGCACTGTAAGTAATCAAAATAAAATAAAATAAAAGGAATTGGAATGTTTGTGGGGTGAGACGTATTCCATTGCCCGGTCCTTTGAGGAGAACTTAGTGTGGCCCAGGATAGAGTCAGGACATGCACAGACTTAAGCTTCGGAAGCCATAAGGGAGGACCTCAGAAACATGACCACAAAATACTATAGAGAACAGGAGCAGCCTACTTGTAGTATTGTTATCACATCTGGTCCCAGAGCATGGGGATGATTGAAGGCCTGCTCATAAACAGCTGAGGTATGGCACTGTTCTTTGGTCTTCTCCAGTGAGGTATCTTTCCAGTGAGTAAAGGCTTAATTATGGAATTTAGATCTCCTTCAGGACCATCTGTGGCTTGTTTTTCTAAGGGCAGTCCACAAACAATGTGTTATGTTGGGAGAAGAAGAAAGAACATCTCAGAAAGAAGCTTAGGGCTTTAGGAAAATGTAACAACTCACAAGGAAGAAAAATAAACACAACAGCCACATCGCTTTTTGATAGTGTGTCATGTGAGCAGGTCCCAGAAATTACATGTATGGCATAAAATGAAAAGTCGCTGGATCTTCCATTTTTTATACTCCATCATAATAGCTTGAGACTTTCCAGCACTGGCTTTGATCTTGCTGTTTTATTTATGTGAGCTGATTGTAGTGCCTTGGATAACCCCAGCTGAAATCAGTTTGGCTTTGTAAGGGTGTAGATGGTTGCTCTGCAGCTCAGCCTGCAGAATAGGAAAAAAGTTTCATAAGATTAAAAACTGCTTTTTGGATTTGTTGCTATGAAATGTCAGACTCATGTACTCTACATTTTCATTTTCACAAAAGCGACTGTTGGTACATGCTTGGAGAATGTGAGTTTCTGGAACACCAGGCTGGATAAGTGTGTACTTCCCAGCCAGTACACCCCTGACCCATGGGGTGTTGAGACCACTGTGTGGATTGAGGAGATCTGAACCTAGCACCATAAAAACCAAATGAAGGAAAGCAAAAATGATTCCAGGAACTGCAACAACATTTATTTATTTATTTATTTATTTGGCCCTTGTGGTGAAGGCCAACGAAATAGTATTACCAAAAGCATTGCCCAGATATTGACAGAGATAATCCTTCCTTTCTACTCACTGCTGGTGAGGCCACATCTAGGATGCTGCATCAAGTTCTGGGCCAGAAGACATGGACTTACTGGAGCATGTTCAGCACTGGGCCACAAAGAAGATGAAGGGTTTGAAGCATGTCATACAAGGAGAGGCTGAGCGAACAGTGACTGCTTAGGCTTGAGAAGATAAGGCTCGGGGGGAATCTCATCAATATGTATAAAGACCTGATGGGACGGAATGGAGAAGAAAGAGACAGACTCCAGTGGTGCCCAGTTATACAGGACAAGCAGCAACAGGCACAAATCAAAAACCACAAAATCCAGTCTGAATGTAAGAAAGAAAAATTATTGTGAGGGAAGTCAAACATAGGAACAGCTTGCCTGTGCAATTCCATCTGTGAAGATATTTAAAATTGAACTGGACACCATCATGGGCAAACTTCTCTACCCCACCTTACCTGAGCAGTGCAGTAGTACTAGATGATCTCAGGAGGTCTCTTCAAACGTCTACCATTCTGTGATTCTGTGATGTTTCATAATTAGAGCTGCTTCCATGTTTAATCATATTTGATTGCCAGATATAAAAATATCTCTCTGGAATCACCAGGTATAAGAGCAGATGCATATAAGGGTCATCAGTCAAAGCAAAAGCTCTTTTACTACTACTTGCTTCAAAACCTACAGGAGCTTCCTAGATCACAAAGGGAAAATTGACTCCCTCAGAGTGACTGCTCCCCAGGTTGCTCCTGTTCTACATCTGCAGCTCTGCAATACAATGCGAGTGATACTTGCCAGTAAAATAGAAGTTGTAGCTATTTGGTTAACTACTTGAAATGAGCTCAAGTAATATCTCTGGAGGCAGGCTGTAAAAAAATGGGCTAAGACTAGACCAAAAGCAGAGGGGTATACAGCTATCATGTAGGATTTCTGCTTTTCTTCCTGCTATGCGGTTATGCCAGGAATTCTGTCATAAGGGTGATGTGTTATATCAATTCTATAGAATATTTTCCTTTTATGGCTATGCTTTGTTGCTCATCTAGCTGCTTATATGAACACTGCCCTGCCTGCTTGGCAGTGCACTATAATTAATATTATACTAAGTACCACTGCCTTTAAACCAATGTTTTGTAAATGCAGTTATTCATAGGAGAAATAGGGTTTCACACGTGAGATGAATAATTAAGGTAGTGGACTGAGTCTTTCTTAATATTACATTCTGTGGCTGTTTGATGGCACAAACATGTTTTATTAAGATAAGAAAATCTCTTCAATGACCAAAACCAATTGAGTATATCACACATTTCATGTGAAGACAACTAGTTAGATGTTGTCACATAAATTATTTCCTCTCTCAACAATGTTGAAGTAGGCACTGTCTTTTGTTCTTTCCTAATGCCCATTTATCTGTGATTTCAGAATCCAGAATCACTACACAGAAGCAGCAACTGCTTCCATATAGCTGAAAAAAAACCACAAAGATGTACATGTTTCTGGAAAGAATC
Organism: Anser anser; assembly: GCF_964211835.1. Taxonomy (NCBI): domain Eukaryota; kingdom Metazoa; phylum Chordata; class Aves; order Anseriformes; family Anatidae; genus Anser; species Anser anser. Next base: position 149,416,506 of record NC_139720.1, on the reverse strand, counting down.
ACATTTACTATACATGCTCTGTCCAGGCAGTCACTTTCCAGAACTAGTGGACTGTGTGACATATGCACATGCACTTGTGTTTGGGAAATCCCAGCAAGAAATGCAAGACACTATATGGGTGTGTGTCCTCTGAGTGACCAAACCAGACCTCCATACTCATTTCAACACCCTTTGCTGAGTCTAGTTGGAGGCTGGTAGCTAGCATTGTCCCCCAGGGGTCAGTACTGGGTCCAATCTTATGCAACTTCATCAATGACTTGCACCCCCAGCAAGTTTGCTGATGACACAAAACTGTGAGGAGTGGCTGTTACAGCTGAAATCTATACTGCCATTCAGAGGGACCTCTACAGGCTGAAGAGTTGGGCAGAGAGGAACCTCATCAAATTCAACAAAGGGAATTTGCTGAGTTCTTCATCTGCAGAGGACTAACCCCATGTACCAGTATATGATAGGGGAGGGTGTCAAGAGGGTGGTGCCCAGCAACAGGATAAGAGGCAGTGGGCACAAATAGAAACACAGAAATATGGATATGAGGAAAAAAATCTTTAGTGTGAGTGTGAGAGAGCACTGGAACAGGCTGCCCAGAGAGGCTACAGAGTCTTCTTCTCCGGAGATATTCAAAACCTGTCTGGACACAAACCTGTGCAATGTGCTTTAGATGGCCCTGCCTGAACAGGGGGTTTGGACTAGATGATCTCCAGAGGTCCCTTCCAACCTGTGACTGTGACTCTGAGACCCTTCCCAGACAAAGCCCAACCTACAGACATTGCTCCCTGCCACAGACCATCAATAATCCTACCCTATCCAAACCACTGGCTTCTTCCCTTACTATCTCAAATATTCTCCCCCTGATTTGTTCCCAGAGTACAGACCCAAAGTGTGAGTCCCAGATGCTGTACCTAGAAACAGATAGTACTGTTTTGGATGTTCACTGCAAGCACCAGGGTTGATGAGTACAAAACTGATGGTATGCACTGCTGTGGGTCACTTCGCCATCCAGAATTTTCCTTCTCAGTCCCCAAGACTAATAATACATTTATGGCTCGTTGGTCAAGTGGGTGGCTCTTATAATTGGATCTACTGCTTGTTTATTACATTACAGGTGAGAGTCTGTAAAGAAATGTAATGTACAGAGTGCTTGGGGCTGAATTAGTCATGAGGTTTGTGGGCCTGCACACTTGCAGTGGGACAGCTCTCCCCTCTGCTACCTTTATAATTCTAGCAAAGATGAAAGGTAAGGGAGAAAGGGAGTCTTTGCACCTCAGAGACACTAGGTAAAGATGGCTTTGGAGCTCTACAGAAATTACAGGTGATGGGAGAAAAAAATTTGAGGCAAAGTGAAGAGAAACGCAAGACCTTAAATTTGTGTAGGATTTGAAGCATGTGTTTGAATGCAGTCTTGGTTGGTAGGTTTTCTATCCTACTGATAGAGGGATGTTCCTCTTAAACTTATTGATATAAGGTTGATGGGTACTTCTGACATCTTGGCAGCCAAAAGTAGCGATTCAGGTAATGTTTTGTTGCTTGCAAGAAAACACACCTGTTGTCTGATGGGAAGGGAAAGTGAAAGCTCTTAATCTGGCCATTCTTAGCCTCCAGGCTTCCCATCTTTTACTTTTTCTTCTAACCATTCTTGTTTCCTCCTCCTCAAGAAACAGTCTCCAAACTATGCCCATTTCCACCCTTCCACTTTCCTTCCCATTACTCCAGTCTTCTACCGGATCCAAATCTCCCTTCGCAGGCCTGTTCTGCCCAGTTATCCTTCCTGCTCTACCCTCCCATGTCCTTCCTGTGGGACCCACAGCCCCCTACACACCCCCTGGCCTGAAGTCCTTTCCCTGACCTGGACTCCGCAGCTTCAGCTTTTGTTTTCCTTTTCGGTTTTGCCCAGGTAAAACCTAGGTCTTGCTCTGCCCTCTGCAGCTTCCACCTGGAACGTGTGGAAAGGATGCAATTTCTAGGCAAACAGCTGTAGATTTCTAAAAAATAGGTGAAATCACAGTTTTTCAAAGGTTTATAACTGGATCATAATGAGTGGGATAAAGCAGAAAATTTTTTACATGTAAGCCACTCATCCCCCTTTAGATTTCAAGTGCCTTCTCTGAACCTCTATGTATAAGAATAGGTTTCAAGAGTTTTAAAAAAATGTATAAAAACCCACTCTTTCCCCACAGTTGCTCGTCTGGCTGGCTGGACCTTGCCATGTCTAATTTTGTGCAAAAATTCCATGTCCAGTGTCCACCTCAATCTGAAGTCTTCCATACATGTAGCTAGAGATTGACAAATCCTATTATGGGAAGTCTTATAAGAGTATTGTAATAGAAAGTGCTGGGCTGGCTTCCTAGGAGGAATAGCTGCCAGCCACACCTAGCACAGGAAAAAAAAAAAATCGTTTATTGATTTAAAACACCAACTATGAAACATTCTACAAAAATATGTTATCCTGACACTATGTTTTGGTACCTCACCCAAGACTTAATTAAGTCAGCTCAAAAAAGATACTGACTTCAATTAGCTTTGTATCAGATTCTGGCTGAACAAACAAACGCTCATAAGAGATACGAGAGATAATAAACACAGCCAGCCTTTAATTTTTGACGTACATTTGGAGGAGGGAGGGAATAATAGGCTGAGAAATGTTTCATTTCTTTTTGTCAAGGTGAAAGAAAGGAAAAATACACCCAAGATGTCTCTTTAAAAGAGCCATTTAAATGGGACCACTGTTGAAGGAGGTAATTATTTTTTTAACATAAAAGCTTGACAGCCTCCTTTTAGGGCTGAAATGCAGAAACAGAATGAAACCTTTTGTATGATGGATTGAGTTAATGCACAGCAGCTTTCTGAGTGGGAAAACCAGAGAAGTGATTAGGTTATTTTTATTACTTTAGCTAGAGAGACTGGATACTGCTGTTACAACTAGTCACTGGGGTATAATTAATAGACCATTTGCTAATAGAATATAGAGCTTTAAAGGCAGATGCCATTTGGGACTTCAGATGTCTCGCTACATCCCAGAGGGCTGTGAAGAGTGCGGAGCTGTGCGTCGTGGTCCAGGTTGTTCTCCGGGGCCTTGCAGAGTTAATCTGGCTTGCTTGGAGAGACCTATGCAGCGCAGAGGTCTGGACAGGCCACAGGACCTGCCTGGCTGCCGTGGCTGGGCTGCAAGCCGTCTGGCAGCCTGCACGCCAGGGTGTGTGTGCTCAGCTGCCAGCCGTGCTTGGCGCCAGAAAAAGTCCCAAACTCGGCTCAGAAGCTGGGAGAGGTGGGGCTGTTTTGGAAGAGAAAAAGAAGACATTGTCACCACCCTGGGTCAGGTGGTGAGGGACTGGCTGGAGAAGTTGAGAGCTTCCCAGAGCCTTCGTATGAGCTCTGACCTGCAGGTACGTGGTGAAATCTCGGAGCTCCACAGACAGTTTCTCTTCCTGCTATCTTCTCAGAGGTAGCCCTTCTTCTTCATTCCATGAAGATGTTCTCCATGTTGTCTGTTAAAGCTAATCCAAAGGTAGTGACACAAGAACAACTTGCCAGCACTGCTGGGCATTGCAGGTCTTTGTAAGAAAAGGGGCAAGGGAGGAGTCTGGTCTCACTCTAGTTGCATTGCATGTCTAGAAAGTCCAAGGGAAGAAAGAAGCAAAGTCAACCAGGAACTTGAAAATAGTGTAAGACAATTTCTGACACAAGCAGACTGTACACTGATAGGATGTATCTCAGCATTCAAGATACCTTTCAGCTTTTAGGATACATCTCAAGTGCCTTCTGTGAACCTCTAGGAATAAGAATAGGTTTTAAAAATTAAAAAAATATATAACTCTCCCCCCACACACAACAAAATTATTTGTTGTGGATACAGTATAAACTTTGAAGACACCCATTCTGTTTCACTGTCTGTCCAGTACGATGTGATTCAATAGTCTCCAGACCTTTTTACCATTTTACTCTTAATTGTTTGTAGTAGATGTCCTTATGTTGTTTATAAACCTGTTTACAACTTTTCTCTCTGAATCTCTGTATGCAATTTGTTAGGAAAATAATATATCCTTGTCTTCCTTCTCCAGTCTTAAGTTGCTCCTCTACTGTCCACGTAGGTTTTGTTTCACATTTTCCATTTATTTTCAAGCCTTGTGGACTGTGTACATTGTGGGCTTGCTACCTTTCCAAGTGTGCTTGGCTTAGCAGGTGTTTGTTAGAGAGGTTAGGACCATTTAGCTGACAAGGAGAAATATGTACATTTTATTCCATAATAAGCAAAGTTTGCAGGGATGACCCTCACCTGCATCCGACATTTTTGCAATGGAAGTATGTTTAAAGGGAAAGGATCTGTGTTGAGCACGTGCTAGTCTGTTTTCTGAACGGGTGCCCCAGTCTCCTAAACCTAGCAGTGGACATACACCACAGTTGCTGTCCTGGCTGCTTCGAAGAAGATGTGGCTCCCACCAGGCTGGAAGGTCTCCCTGGCAGGTGCTGCTGGAGCTCAGTGGCATCTCCCTCCATCCCAGGGGTTTGGTCACCTGGGCTTGTGGCCAGTGTGTGGCTGTGTAACCTGGAGTCAGGTGGTTGGGAGAGCTGTGAGAAGTCTTCTCTGGGGCCTCTCCTGGCTTGGGGACTGCTTTCACACCCATGGTCCTTGTCTGAGCTGTGCTGGAGCACAGCTGTGCCTGGCCTTGCCAATTACAACCCTGCCTGGCCGATGTCATGTCCCAGCCTGGCCTTGGCCTGTCCCTGAGGCCCTTCATGGCCATTCCAAGGCTGTCCCCAACCCTGGTGACCATCCTTGGACCTGCTGGGTCCCATTGCCATTGCCCTCAGCTCTTGCTCCCCTGCCTGCACAAGGACAGGATAGCAAGTACCACCACAGAAAATAGGGTCTGCGTCTTTCGAGATTTACCACAGCAGATTCAAATGTACAATTAAGTTGGTTTCCGGAGTTTAACTAGCTGCTACCCATCAGCTGCCATGGTAGCTGCCTTTGTACGTTCTTAGTCTGCAGCAAATGCAAGATAATTCAGCTTATCTTAACTCTTTATTACTGCAGGCTCAATTAAATCCAATTACCTCACATTTGCTACAAGATTACACACAGAGGATTACTGCCACTCAGCTGATGGTGGGGAACCTGACGATGTCTGAGCCCAGCCTAAATATTTCCTACTACGGTTCAGGATAATTTACACCAGTCTCTGCATCTCTTCTGAAGTTTTTCCCCCGGAGTCTTATCTCTGAGGGAAGGTGGAATGCTTCTAAGTGCCAGCGGCTGTTAGTAAAGGAATTCGCATTAGGGTGAACTGGTGACAGTGGATAGGAAGGACCAGGCTCCGCAGCACATGGAAAGCATTCACCTTGGCTTACATTATATCCAAGCACTGCATGGTTAGGGAATTCCTCTACAAGAATCCCAGGCCCTGCACAGTTAGCCAGAAGCTATCAGAGATGTTTCTAGGGATGAAGTCATGCAATATTTTTCTGTTACTATTTAACGTATTTCAACGGGAGACAAATTAAAGCTCAGATCTCTGCAATACATTCACAGTTACATTTTGGAGAAGTTTACTGCTAAGCAGGTATACAAGATGAAAAACTTAAGCAAAAGGGATGGAAGCATTCCAGGTATGCAGGAAGAAGAATCAATACAGCAGAAAACACTGGTGGTGGGAGAATGGCAATACAGGTGATCTCTAAGGAGACAAGAAACTTTCTATGAAAATTGGGCTTAAAGGATATAAGAAAAAACATTTTAATAAGGTATATATTCTGAGGCTCTGATGAGTAAGATATTTATAGAAAAAAAAATTTGCACAGGTGATGCTCTGCCATCTGAGGCTTAGTGACTCCCAGAAATCTGCTACTTAGGCAATTCAGTATTCACATGATATAAGCATATGACAGTGGTTACAAAATAAGGTGCACGCTTCTTTTTTATAAAAAAAGGTTAGCATGCATGATCTGGAGGGCAAGGTGAGCACAGATTACCTTTGCACACAACATTAGTAGCCAGCTTTTCAGGTAAGGGAGCTATGGTTTTTAATGGTATATCTGAAAAAAAAAAAAAAAAAAAAGTCTATTTCTCTCAAGCAGATTTTATGGGTTTTAAAGAGCTAATTTTGTACCAGAATTATCTTGAGTACCTTACTGTTAGCACTCCATAAAAGTATTCCAGCACCTGGTCTCACACAGAATTAGCTCTAGTTATACCCCTAAAAAGAGGACCAAATGACTTATACTATCTGCTATTAATTTCACTTGTATCTCCCAAGAGTCATGACATTGCAAATATTCAGCAGTTTCTATTTGCACAGTAATTGGAAGAGGTACTACAATACATTATGGGCAATTTTGATTTCAAAATAAGTGGAGACCCAAATGTTTGATCTAGATACAACACAAAATGCTTTTAAAATATACAGTCCCTACAGTTTTGGTTTTTGTCCAGTGACAAAAACCAAAAACTGGAAAAGAAATAACTATGTCCATGTCAATTTGTGTAAACTACCCTTTTTAAACATTGTGATGGATGGTGAGTCAAGTGGCATGCTCTTTATGTTGGCCCTATTTACAACATGGATTTCAATAAGGTCAAAACCAGTAAGGTAAACCTTGAAAGCATTTGCTATTTATAAATCACTGAACTTCGAACAAGTACACATCATACATTGGAATCTGACCTTAGCAGAAATAAAATCTAAAGGGGATTGAAACTCATGCAGTCATTATACCACTTCTCACACAATATCATATTTAAAACAAGTTCTCCTAGGAGCTTCTTCACTGAATATAGTTTATAGGTCAAAACATTCAGCTTGATTTATCATAGTCTTAAATATACAACTTCCTTGAGTGTGAGTGGCTTTGGAGGAAAAAGGAAGAATGAAGAAAGAAACTGGAAAATCGCAGCAATGTATTTGTCAAGGTAAAATGAAAACCAGCCTGAGAAGTATAAGTCTGGGGTCCAGTTCAGCCCAATTCCCTCCTGCCAAGTGGCAGCGCTGGGACGATCTAGAAGATTTTACAAGTTAAATCTGATTCTATCAACAATCAAATAAACACAAATAAGTAGTGATTTTTATTGTTCATCTTTACTAGTAAAGGTTCTTTAATACAGGATTTTCCAGCTGAACTCTGGGAAGTGTCAGACCTACCGTACCTGCTTTCAGTGGTTTTACATCAGATATACACTGAATGTGACCAGCCTCATTAACTGCAGATATGATGCAGAGTCACAAGGTTCACAGGTGATTTTAGCTAGGTAGGATTGCAAAAGTCAGAACAACATCATTCAGAAGCCTGTCCCATATGCAAACCCTCAAACTCCCAAGGGAGCCTTGGATAAGGGAGCTAAAATCAGACACCCCTTACCCCGTGCTGTGGTAATGAAATGGCTGGGAGGGAGTGGGAGCTGATAGTATCTTCAGCTGACCTAGATGGATTTGGAAGAGGACATATGGCTACAGCTTCAGCCAGGGGTTATAAATATGGGCTTAAGTTCCCATTCCTTTATACTACACTTCCATCTAGGAAAGCTGAGTTACCTCAGTGTTTCCACAGTTCTGAAGTACTGGTCTTTGCCATAATGACTAAATAGCCACATTTCCATTGCAGAGCTGTCTGTCTATCATTTATAGGTCACCCATTACAATGACCTCTTTAGTGAGATCTTCATATAGCAATTATATTTGGGAATCTTATCTTTTTGGTGTCTTGATTTCATTCCTATGATTGGCACTCGGTAAATGAAAGATATGATTCAGAGTTTGAACACAGAGAGATGAAAGTCTCTATGATCCTCTTACCAATCTATCCAAAATGTGGATAATATATTTAGATAAAAAGAAATGTTGCAGCCCTGAGAAAGATCTATTAAGCTGTCCGAATGGAAAAGAAATTAGGGAAATGATTGAAAAGGAATAGAAAATTGTATTATTCATGGGAGCATCTTCAATCCATTTGCAGTGTCCTCATCTCTCTTCTTGCACAGTATGAAGCCCAGCTGTTGATCAGACACAAACAGTGGATGTGACTCTCACTCCACATTTTAACCACGTCAAAGTGACTCTCAGCAAGCATGCTCCATATGTATTCCTGTAGAAAGGAAGGAAGGACAAAATAAAAATAACATCTGAAGAGAAGGATTTGCACTTATATTGGAGATGGCAAACTGGTCACAACAGACACCACAGTGAATAATTAGACCTTATGTGTTCATCTAGAGGTGACTCCTTTATCTGGCAGCTGAAATACTCTCCTGGTTAAGGAGTAGCTGCTGAGTGACAGAAATCATAGGTTAAGATGCCAGAGTGAAGGGCTCACTTTACAAACTCGGTCTGTTAAAATGTGAGATCTCCCTGTAGCATATTAAAAAATCTTCATAGGCTTAATTGTTCCAGTCTTGTCAGTGAAGTTCACATCTCCTATCCACAGGTAGATAGGAGAAAGAATAGATAGATAAATGTTTGGATGGAGAAATAGGACAGGAACAAATCTACTGGGGTCTGCTGTTGTACTGCTGCCTTGTAGGAAGCAGGCTTTGGAAAACTAAAAACAGCAGAAGAAACAGTGGCTTGTGTCAAAACGTACCCTTGCTGCACAGCCTGGCCATTCTGTCAAATACTGGTAGAAAAACTACAGATGCTATTTTTTCTTCTCTGCCTAAAAGGACAGAACAACCTTCTGATATTAGGCCATTTGTGTTAAGTTTGATAAACACCAGAGGCCAAAAGGAAGGACTGTCTGTGCTGAAACCTGGAACCGAAAATATGACAGGCATTTTATTAATGATATCCCAGGGTAAAAGAGCCCTCAGAAAATCTTTTTTTTAATATCCCATTATAGTGTGACCAATTGTGCTGAGATTCGGGGAAAGATGAAGTGATGACTTTAACAGATAGAGAGCGAATTGTAATTTGGATGTAAAATATGTCCTCTTCCCATTAATAATTTACAGGGATAAAATTTACATTGACTTCACGAGGGATATGCCCCAGGTAGCACCACTTAAAGCACACTGAGGCTTAAGCCCTGGACATTTGGAAGCAATGATTTCACAGGGAAAAATTCTGCTGTTCACTTTGCATTCCTGATTTCTGCTTTATTTCTGTGATTAAAGGAGTACCTGCCACCTCTGCCCCTCTTTAAAGTTTCAGTTTTGCAAGATGATTATGTCTTTCAGAGTGTGTGGAGGGGTTACCTACCATCTGAAACACAATTTTCGTGCTGACAGGAGCAGCCTGTGATCTTCAATATCTCTAATTGTGAAGTGACCTATAGTTACCTGATGACATGTGGATGTATTTACTTTCCAGTCAGCTTTGAGTGTCAAATGGTAAATGCAGCATACAAAGACATTAGGTGACTCTCTAACATTTTCTGGAAGAATCCGGGTCCATGTACTAATTAGCAGCCTTTTGCAAGTTTCACGAGCACAGTGGTTAAAAGAAATAAGATAAATTTACAAAGTTAAATTACCTGCTATAAATGAGCCCAAAGTGGCAAAGTTTACAAGACTCTGTAAATGCCCAAACGGAGGTGTATCCTGGAACAAGAAGTGCCTACAATCAAAGCAGATCCGGCTACATTGACCTAGGGTAGATAAATTGAAGTTTTCCAGCACCAGGCCCTGAACAAACCCTACTTCAGAGCTGACCCAAACTGTATGGCATGGGATGGAGCTGAAGGGAAAATTCACTCAACCATCATCCTGATATGACTGGTATTATCTTACGCACGGCTTTTTGCTCACTTTAGGAATTTGTAGATGTTGTAAGGTCATTGACTCTATCATGTGCATTGCATGCAGTTTTAATTCAAGGAAATTTGTTCTTTTCAGTCATGTGAAGCTCATGACAAGCATAGAGCATACTTTGGTAAGCATCCTACCCATCCTTTGGCATGAAGTGGGCACAAGGTTTCTGTGTTTCAGAGCTCTTTCTTCAGAGAAAAAAAAAAATGACCTGACATTTAGAGGAGCAGCTTTCAGCCCAGCAATGACCTTTAAACAGATAGTCACAGGGAAGAGGATCTGGCTGGGTGTCGACTGCAAAAGAAAAGAGGTCCAGTAACCAATTCTCAGCTCAGGGCTAAGTGCCACAGACTGGGATATGTCCACCCAACCTAGGGCTAGCTAATACTAGACACTGTTAGCCCTAGTGAGGGAAAATGGGAATTGCTTGAAAGAGAGCAAGGGAGGGAGCTAGGAGCGAAGCAGTGGGAATGATCAGGTGTCCAGGAGCTGAGCCTGCTCACTTGTCCTCTTGCTGACCAGCAAGGACTGTGCTGGTAGCTCCCAAGAGACATGTTCCTTAGAAGGGCAGGAGATGTTTCTGTCCTGTCCTTCTCCTTCTGTAAACCAACCTTCAGAAAAGAGTGCAAAAAGTATAAGTGTTGCTTTTAGAGATGCCAGCCTTCTAGAAACTCCTGGAGTAGTGTTTCTTCACATGGCTCATTTTCAGAAAAATGTTTATCCCACCTGATTCACACGAAGCAAAATAAGTATGACTCTACCTACTTGTCTTATCCCACCAGGAGCACAGAAGCAGTTCTGGTACTTGCATATGCCTCCCACCTCTCCTTGTGCAGCAGCAGAGCCTCACCTTCAAACTGAAAATGTAAATGTAGGGATATTGAGCATCATCTTTAGCCCCTGGCTTTGGATACCCCAAGTTTAGTTGTGCTCTGTGCTGCAGAGAGGACCAATTTGCTAGCACTCGTCTGCTTGTCTATTTTTGGTTTGCAACAATATTTTCTTTGGGATTTGTTTTCCTCCACCACCACAGAACAGTGGTGTTGTTCTGTTGTTGTTGATCTTCTGTATCAGTTGAAGGAATTAAGCAAGCATGCTTTATTTGTCAGTCTGGCAAATGGAAAGAAAGAGAAAAGAACAAATCCAACATCACAGGATGCTAAGAAAATGACTTCTATTTTTAGCCTGGTACATTTTCAGACATGTAAACACCTCTGTTAATCGCAGACCCTGCGGCAGTGCTCTAGGGATTATTGAATTGCTTGGAAAGCTGGCAGCCCTATATGGCATACCAGTGAAGGACTTGACAAGGCTAATTGTGTTCCAAGTTGTTTTCAGCACCAGTGGGAAATGAGGTCTGTGTCCTGGATGTACTGTACAAACTGAGTAGTAATGACGGAGGAAAGGGAGGTGGGGAGAGCGGGGTGCTGAATAAAGGTAACAAGATCTATAAGCATATGACATTTCACTAATATATTTGGCCTCTGGAATTTGAAAAGCAGTTGCGCATTTAAAGGGAGTATGATGTGCTGTGGAGAGTGACTGTGTTTCCTCTGGAAGGTTTAAATGGCTGTTAGGGCTTGAGTACATCTTTCTACCTCCCTTCCCTGTAACAGTAAGAATATGAAATTCATTATTAATGAAATTCCCCCTCTAGACATGAGATTTTTCACATCCAGAGAAGTTATTTTTTCCCTTCCATACACTTACCAAGACTGCAATTTATATGTGAGAAGTTTCAAGCTCTAGTAATAACATTTCAGGATTGTCCTCTTTTAGAAATTCCCAGTAGTAGCAAATGATTTGCAAATACCCTTTTGCTTCTCATCTTCAGATATAGGTTTCCCCCTAATCTATGGCTTGAGTTACTTATCTCCTGTCCTGTGAAGTATTCCTTAAAGCGTACTTAATTCAAAACCTGTGTGAGCAGGTGAAAGTTCTGCAGTGTTTGCACCTGCTTATCTCACATTTAAAACTGGCTCTGTTCATCAAGTTCAATATATTTAACCAAACAACTTTCACAGTATTTGGCATGCATTCATCAGCCATTCACGTGACTTTCTGGATTCTGGTGGGAGGAGGCAGGTAACCTTTTATGGCTCACAGCTCCAGGAAAACCACCTTGCTTTCTGTGTCACAGGAACAAACATGCCATGAAAACACCTCATTGCAACAGATTTAACAACATTTCCTCTTTTTATGAACCTGGCAGTAGATTTGTGCTAGGTCTGGCTTTGGTGTATCCCTGTTCTTCTCTGTTGTGTTGTTAAATATACATCTCCTGCAGAAAGTGAGCTGTTTCTGCTTTCTTAGCACTTATCTTCTGGTCTTACAGTGGCAATTCATCATAAGATTGTGACCATGCTCAAGTGTGCTAGTTCTTAAGAGCTGGTGTTATGAGCACTCTGACTGAGAGCTTAATAACAGGAAATTTTGGGGAATGCAATCTCAAAGGGAAATCATTGGCATCCTGGGGCTCAGAAATAATCTGTCTACCAGAGTAAAATGGAAGCCAGATAAAAGGATGAAAGGATATGAGAGGAGGTATGGAGGAATGGAGGCTTGGGGAAAATAGCCAGGAAATGAGAGAAGGTCTGGAAGAATATCAGGGGTGTGATGGAAAGAGATTGTGAGTAGAAGTGTTTCCAGAAGAGAGAAGCCTGGCAGAGAACTATGAAGTGGTATTAAATGGAATGATGCATGCTCTGGCTTGGGGGCAGGAGCAGACTGAGACTTGCAATGTGAGCCCTCTCCTTCCAGGGCTCTGTGCCAAGCAGCAAAAGGATTTTTATGTTTGGGAGCAGGCTGACAGCAAACTATAAGCCCATCTTCCTAAAGGTATTATTCAGCCTTTTGTTGGTACACCTAGAACAAACTGTTGAGACTGTTACTTTCCATCCAACTTGTTCAGTTAGATCTGGAGTGGGCAGATCCAGAAGAATATCTGTACCCCACCAAAAAAATGTATGGGGTAGAGGGTGTTCTCTGGCCCACAAAGCAAGTGGCAGTGAAATGAAGGGGCTAAAATCTCTCTTCTGCCAACCAAATAAGCTGTTCCTATTCTTACTGTCTACTGGAAGCTTTGACCATGCTCTACCTCATGCCTAAATACTGGCCAGTAGAAGTCAAGTCATGCCAGGGAGCATACCAACCGAGTGGCATACCACTGTTTCAGCATCTGCCATAGCCCTATTTAGTTTTCCAGTAAAGTCAGAACCTCATGAAAGTGCAGTGGGGTTCAGAAAGCAATGGGATGAGGATGTCTTCCTGCAGAGAAATACTTGAAATTACTAAAATTCTTTAGCTCTGAAAATGAATGTGAAGTCTTCAAGGGATGTTTCTAGTCTGTGTAGGCTTTCCTGCTTTCTGCTACACTAGGCACGAACAAGATCAGCATCTAAAACCTGCACAAAGATGAGCATAGAGCTTGTCTCCACTAGTTTCCCCTATCACAGTAATGATAACCAATTGGCAGGGGTGCCAAATCACCAGGTGAGATTTGTGATGGTGCCAGTACTGTGACAATTTTAGAAATGTTTGAAATACGTCCAAAAAAGTTAATATAGGGTTGTCAGGTTCAATATGGCGATAGTTCCCTTCTGTGGGGACCCTGAATATTTAAAACTGAGTTAATTGATGATAGAGAGGGATTAGAGAGATTGGTCCCAAGACACTAAAATGAGCATTTATAACTACCATGCAATGCTACTGAGAAATTAATAGGCAATCTGTACTGGTGTATGTCATAGTGTAAGTTGCAGCATGGTTTCCTGATGATCTAATCTGGGGTCATGGTTGGAGAACACATCTACCCACATGCCCTGTCCTTTTATCCCTGGTCTTGGGATAAATGAGAAAGGAAAGTAAGTTGTGCGTCTCTTTGCAAAAAGGTGGTAGGATGTAGCCAAAGTACTTGTGCAGGAGCATAAATCGAAGAATACTCAAATCTTCCAATCGTACATGTAGCCATAGTCAATCTCAAAACTTTTATTTTGTTAAAAATAAGTTCATGAGAATCTGCTCTGAGAGAAGCTGTAACTATCAAGACCAAGAGCTGCTATGATTACTCCACAGACTTCAGCACAAAAATGGCAATATATTCTGCCAACAAACAATGTGCTGTTCGATTGCGGTAGGACTATCAGCCCCAAATTGCCATCTGTGTCTCCTGCAGTGTTCAGTGTCCCATGTGGCTAATTAGCTGGCATATGCCATCATGTGAAAGAAGGAATTGTTCTATCTCGTTGGAATTTTTTTGGTCTAAATGTAAGATGTTTACGCTTGTTCATCTAAAAGGTAGTATTTTTTTTTATGGTGAACCATAACTGTTCCGTATACTACACAGAACAAATAGGACATATAATCTTGACTATAAAGAATTTATCTAATTCCAACAAAAAGCTTAGAGGGGCAGGTAAATGACTAGTCACACATATTCGAAATTGCTTCAGATGGAAAACTGGGTTTTCAAGAACAAAAATTCATAAGAAATTCTTGCTTCGAAATGACTTGTTGGTTAGAAACCAATCACGAATTTCAGTTCAGATATTCTGCTGCAGTCTCGCAAGAGTTATAGTTAGGTTGTTTTGTGTTTTCTTTCTTCTTTGTGTGTAATTCCCCTCCATCAACTGAACTCTGGTCCCACAGATGCAATCTCCTCTTTTGCTAATAGGAGACCATGTGGCATCCCATGGAATACATAGGCTAAACAATAAACCTTATTTACAGAGAAGAATTCACAGCAAATAGTCCGTAGCTCCCAGTGGAATAGAAATATTTAACCAAAAAAAAAAAAAAAAGAATCACAACAAATTTTCACAAGGCAATTTCATTTCATTGGTTTTGTCTGCCTTTCCCTTGTGGAAGGGCACTGTCTCAAAGCGAAACAGACATCAAGGAGCCAGAAGGGTGGGGGGGTTGTAGTTGAAAAGATGAAGAGAGGAGACTGCTTGCTAAAATACTTGGAGCTGAAGATGCTGCTAATAATCTGGTGTTGTTTTTTAAAGAATTATAACCTGGCAGATTCATTCAACTTCTGCTGACTTTAGAAGGTTATTTAGATAAATACCTTGTTGCTTACTTTAGCAGTACAGATTTGCTTAAAAAATTTTACAAACCCTAGAGAGAAGGAAAAAAAAATTGGCCTGAGACAGCCATTCTGAACTCAAGAAGCAATGAAACCCTGTCTAAATATAACTATCCAAAATTATTATTATAATTAATACATCTTTATAATTATTATGACTGAACTCAATTCTAGCTCCTGCTGCAAGTGCTCTGGGATACAAACCACCTTTTTCCATCCAGAATCTAAGGGCAGTACTGATGGATTCCTGTTTCATGCATAAGAGGCTCTGCCGAAAACAAAGTTCAAAAAGAAGCCCTAAATGCAGCAGGGACGGTGGGACGCAGCAGCAAGGGTCATTCTTTAGCAGGAATTTTCTTATTACTTCTTTGTAGTAAAGAGTTGGCCTAGCAGGGGTCTGTATCTTCTCATCTGAATCCCATACATGAAATAATCTCCTGTTGCTGGTGGTTTAAAATGTAACTATTAGGCTGCACCCAGGGAAAGCTCAATATACCAGAAAACTCTTGAATAGGTTAACTGTGAGCAACCGTGATCTCCGTGGAGACCCTGCCTAGGTAAGTCACACTGATCTTGTGCTGGGCTTTCAAACGCTGCTTGCAACTCCAGAACTACAATAAATCTGTAATAATTCACCTCAGAAGCCTCTCTCAGGGGCTTTTATCCCAAGTAGTTTGCCAGCTTTCTTAAGCATGCTTTACTGTATGTCGACACTTTGGCTTTTTGGATATTTCTGTTTCTTTGCCCATATGAACCACTCCTTAAAATGGCCTGTTTCCCTGGCACTGGGAATGAAACTGGAACAGCTTGTCCTGGCAACTGTTGCTAGTCTACAGTAATTGGATGTATTAAAAATAAAAACAACAACAAAACAATTGTTTTTCCTCATTCTTTCCCAGTAGAAATCAATTAGTCACAGCCTTTATTTAGCACATGTGACATTTACCTAAGCAAAGGCAACTGGTGAGCCGGTTTTGTGTAACAGTCCTGGGGAGCACAGGTCTTACTCATGCTCCAGGCCTTGCTCTGTTGTCCTGGTTGTCACCAAGAGTTAGTCATTATTCAGAGCAGTGCCGGGTGTTTCTGTTAATAGGACAAACCGCTACAAGATCCTGTTGCCATGAATTTGGAACGAGCTGGATAGGGGAACTGTTTTCTTTGCTTGCTGTTGGAAGTGCCCTCCATCAGCACACCATGCAAAGAGCTTCCCCGGCTGGGCTTCCTGCCAGGGCCCCAGCATAAGCTGTCACCTTCGGTGCTTGCTGGCTGCTGTCCACCAGATCTCTATGTGTGCCTGCTCACGCAAGGGCTCACGCAATAAATCATGCAACCACGCACTCGTTCCTCCATCGAACAGCACCTGCCCGCCTCCCTCTGCCTCCACGCCCCAGCAGCACTTGTCGCCAGTCTCAAGGGGAAGTGGGGAATCATTTTATATTCCTGACAGACCCCCGTGTTTGCGGTTGTCTTGGCAATGCTGCTCAAGTCAGGTAGAAATTCATCTGGGGGGTGGGAATGATAATAAAGAAAGTCTTGGTTTGGTTTGCGAGGTTTTGTTTTGGATAAGCCAAATCTCATAAAAGTTGAGGCCCGGGGGATCTGCTGCAGATTTGGGCTTACTGGTGTTTTGGGCTGAGGTCATCTAGAGCTCCATCACTCATGTACAAAACAAATACCTTTGCCACCTGGAACAAGGCAGATGTCCTCTTGATACCGCCTCTGAAACAATGCGCCTTGTTTAGCCTCCAGCCTCCTTGTATTGGTATGCATTTGAGCAGTAGTAGTACAGCTAGGGTGTAGGCCCTGTCCCCCACATGGCACGTGCCCTTCTAGCTGCTGGTCTTCCTCTGCTGCAGCCTCCTGACAGTGTTGTGACTCCAGCTCATCATTTCTGATGTATTTGTTACCAGCATCAAAGACAGAATTGAGTCAAATGAAATGTTGAAGGCAACGTGAAGAATTTTCTCAAGGTTTCCCTTCACTTCAACAAGAAATATCAGGGGTAATTCTTGGTTTGTGCCAAATTGATTTCTTCTTTTTATTTTACCCCTAATACTGTTACATTAGACATTTTCACTGTCTCAGTTCTGACCAGCCTTGTGTCTTGGTGGTGTTTTGAGGGGCAGTTTCTGTCTGTCAGCTTTCTCACTCAGGAAAAGGAGCTTTCTTGTCTCTGACATTATCTTGAATGAAAAATAACGTTCTCACCCCTCAGTTTCATCTAGGTATCACCCTGCTTCTGCAAAGCAAGCTATTTTGGTGGGTACATTCACACGAGGACATTCTTTAACTCTATCAGCTGGTGATTAATCATTGCTTAGATTCAGAATATATAAAAATTTTATTTTTATAAGTTACAATGCCATACATAAAAGCCTCCAAGGGTGACTTTGAAGTTTGAAGATAATTATTTGGCAAGCAATGTGGGGTCTGCTGACATGGTTGGTTAAAGAACATATTGTGCTAATTTGCAGTTACACTAACAGAGATAAGAAGCTTGAACTACAGAATTGAGTACAATCAGGGGCATGTAAACGGGACCTATGTTATGTCTGCTGAATCTCCTGAGGTTCTGGCTCCAGTTTATAGCATTTCTTTACTTGAAACCCCGCTGTCAGAAAGAGAGATGTATTGGATATTCCAGAGGAATTTGAGAGCTGGAAGACTTTCCAGAAAATGAGATTTCCCTTTAATGCTTGATAACATGATTCATCTATTGTTACCTGCTTTTCCTCTCCTGGCTAATTGCAGAAGGTATGAGTTTTATTCCCCTTTTTAATACATCTACCAGTGTCAAATATTTTACTGGATGGAGTGATAGGTTCTGAATTTCACAAAGACTCCATAGGCAAGGGGGCAAGGCAGCAGAGAAGTGTAAGGACATTGGTCTTCTAGTTTGGCCTTACTGAGAGAACCTCAAGATGAACTTTGGTTATTTGTGTAGGAGTGATTTAAAATGCCTGCTCCATTTTTCTGCCAGACATTATTACCCCAGTAGCAGAGGCAGCAGAAAGGGTGATATACCCTTCTCTCAGCATCAGAGGTCACAGCCTGGTGTATTCACTGAAACCGCAGTAAATCTTAGCTTTTGGGCAGTAACTCCTGTCTGTGTGGGCAGGCAGCTGAGAATAATAACCTCTTAAATTACTCCAGCGTACATTGCAACAACTCGTTTAGAGGCAGTGTGCATAATCCTGGGCCCAGATTTTCAAAGGCGTGTTTCCTTGCATAAAGCTTTACATACAGGCTGTATGTTTGCACATACGTGTGGTCATTAGGTTTTGTCTTTGTGCATGACAGTATCAAAACAGCATACATGAATTTGTCTCGTGCAGTGCGGGTGGATACTTGTAGTGCTACTGATCACAGAAATGTACTGTTGCCTTTGGAGATGCTGCTCATCTACCTATGTAAAATGGCTGATACCAGCACTGTGTTCTGTCACATGGCTGGGAACCCTGAGATGGCAAGTCCAAAGTCAGACACTTCTTCAAATCAGAGGTCCATGTCATGCCAAGCTTTTGATGTATCTTGTAAAACCCTTGGGTTTTCCTTGGGGAAAAGCAGTTCTCACAGAAAGCAATATACTTCTTTCCCAGAAGCTGGGAGCTGCTGTCTCTCACCAATGCATCTCAGGATGCCATGTCCCTGGGCCCTGTGGCCTGCCCTGCTGCATGCCACTCAGCAGCTTACATGTATGCCAGCTTTGTCACCTGTGCCACTAATTTCTGCTCACAGGTGGAGGTGCACAGTTCAGCAATCTGCTCGATTACCGGTAACATCACTACCATGCCTCTGAAAGTACTTCATGGCATGGAAGCTTTGTGGATTAGCAAGCAATAGCTATAAAACCGCGATCTTTGTGTTCATTTATTTATTTATTTTTGGTTAGAGGGTTAATTACATGCTGTAATCCCACATAATTACTAAATTCTTAATGGAGCCCAATAAAAAGATTAATAAAGGTATTCTAAAATAATTATTTCAGTACTCTGTATGTAGAGAAAGCAGCAGCAATGAATACAGTCTAAGAGGCAAGCAAGAGCTATGGCAATCTACATATCTCCTCACCATCACCTCCTCTGTGGGTCTAGTCCCTCATCAAAAGACTTTAAATAAGACTGTGAAGTCACAAACTTGGCTGAGTTTGGACTCCCAGAATTCTCTGAATGGATATTAGTTGCACCCTTAGTTCTTTGTATTTCCTTAGAAATTTCTGATTAGAGTGAGGCCTGCGTCTTCAATTCTAAGTCAAACTATTCTTTCCATAGATTTCATTTGTTTTTAATAAGTGTTTATTTATAAACAGCTGTACTTGACATTTAATTTGGGATGGAGCTGGGTAGTGTTTTTCTTTTTGTGGTAGACGTATCTCTTCAGGAAATGCCTGCTAGCAGCAGGACTTCAGGGTTTGTCTTGGCATATCCAAACTGGCACTTGGAAAAAATAACTTCATTCATGACTCTCTAAGTTTTTGTTGTTGCTAAGAGTTTTATGCTTACAGAAGTATAGTATGCATCCATGTATGCTTGAGTACTGATACAATATTACTAGTGTTGTGCCTGGGTTTTTACAAATAGTTATCTGAGAGAATAGTTAGTAGGCATGTTGATGGATACGTGAGCCTCCATCCACGTCCATATAGCTTGCAGCTGAAGTCACATAGGAAATATGGTTAATATGAATAACCCTAAGTTAAACTTTAGTGATCATACATGTCATCAAATCAATAAAAATGATGACCTGATTTAACACAGCTTGAACACCGTTGTACTGAGGTTGACATCTTCAGTTAGAGTGGCCTTGCAACATTTGAAAACTGCAAGGCCAGTAATGACAGAAGCCTACTTTAACCAACAAATGGCAGGTCCTTTTGCTTCTGTGAGTATTATTTTTATCAAATCTGTTTTCTGGTTTTGGTTCTATTCCTCAGAAAATGAAGTCTATTAACAGTCCAAGTACATATTAAATTTTGAAAGCGTAGATGTTTCCTTTTTTCCATATACTCTTTGGCTGCCTCTGCCTTGCAATGTTTCTGTTCTCCTCCCTCTATCCTGAAGAATTCTAATAATGGGTTTGGGTGAAGTCATCAGAAAATAAAAGCAGTGAAATGCATGAAAACTCAGAAGGGTGTCTACTTTTTCTTGGAATGCTTCCTTTGAGTAAGGTCTGAAGTAATTTAAGCAAAACACGATCTTTTCTTCTTTTTCTGTTAGGGAAGGTCAGCTTAAATATGACTTTATATCAGTGGGCTATACCTGTGTAGAGAAGTTACCTTACCATAAATATTATTTTCACTCTTATTCATTAAGTTTACCTTGTCGATAGCCATGCTACATTGTATATTCTGTGTAATCATAACAAAATTTTAACATTATCTGTAAGCACAAGATGTGGTTGTGATTAGAAACTTTAATTACTTCAAGTTTTTGGCCCAATTTCTCCCCTCCTTCTCTTTACTCAGCAGCAGATTGCAAATACTCCAGCAAATGAAGACTCAAGTTATATATTTCTTCTTAAAAACAATGTTTTTATGGATATTTTTGTCTTTCTTTTATGAAAAAGGATCTGTAGCAGATCTGGTACTGAAGGTGATTCCCCTTGTAGCCTTTCCCCCAGACTTCATTCAAATCTTTTCCACTTTGAACCCTAAACCTGTTTGTAGTGACTTTTCTGCTATAGTTTCTAAAGATTCTAAAGTTTCTAAAGATTGCGTGGTGTGGATGGTTGATGCGACTGTGGATGTAGAGGTAGGTATCTGGTGCCTGAAAGACAGGCATACTGTCTTGGGAATTGCTGTAAACCACCTGCACTGATTTTCAGGGTAGACACAAGAGAGGATTTCTATCTGCACATTGGTCCAGTGTTCAGAAAACAATCTAGCTTTCTAATTTACTAGCTTGCTAGCTTGCTAGAAAACTGACTCCTGAGAATCAGTTAGTGATGGTTCATGTATCTTAAATTGGCACTGCACTGTGGAGCACAGCCATAACCTTAAGAGCCTTTAAAGGATGAGTGGTTATTACTGATCTATAAAACATTATTGCATAGCAATTTATTCCACAAAAACAAAATGATACAAGGAGAAACTGTATTCATTACATAAACAGCACACTTCAACAAACAAGATTGACGTTCTATAAGCAGCACACGTGTAGGAATAAGAACTTTATAAAACAAATAATGAAAGGAACAAACTGTTACAGTCTGATGTAATTTCAGTAATTTTGTAATTGAGAATTTCCACCCACTATCCGTGAAAGGGAAAGTACACATAGTCCTGCACACCCATTATGTATTTACTTCTCTGATAGTGGCAAACACGTTAGCTGTTGAAATAATGGCTTTGGTTCCTTTTCATTATTCCATGACCCTTCATCGAGGTGTCAGTACTTCTTAAAGTTAGGAAGTGGAAAAAAATTATTTTGATAAGTGATATCATTCCTAATTGAAAGAAATAAGTTTTTTACCAAACCAAGACCAGCTATTTAGATTTTTTTTTATTTTTTTATTTTTTTTTCTGCAGCAAGATAAAATAAGCTTATTGGGAGTAAAGCTGTATGATAGCTTACAGTTGATTCTTTTCAGACAGCAGTAATGGAAACTGTCTTTTTGAATATAATTACATGTGTGAACAATCATTGAGATCTGCCAAAGTTTTCACTGCTGTGAAGTTAATATTTCATCTTTTAAAACATTTATTTATAGATCCAGATCAGTTACATGGAGAACAGCAACAGCTATGGCCTCAATTATAAATGTTTGTACTAATTGGTAGAAAAGTGTACACATACATGTATACAAAGACACATATCAGTATTCCAGACACACACCAGAGATGTCTGCACTGCTAAAAGTAAAATCAAACTCATATTTTCCATTTCCATTTTTGAACCTACCTTTCTGTTTTGCTGCAAATTGTACTGACTTACTAGGTTTAGACACTGCTTATCATTCAAGCTTAGGTTATTCATACAAACCAAGCTCGAACACCAGATATTGAAAGGTCAATTTTTGGCACTGTGCTTCTGGAAAGATGTGAACCAGTTGGAAAGAATCTGGAGGAAAGCACAGAAATGAGCAGAGGTCCAGAAAACATAACCCATGAGAAAAGATGAAGGTATTGAGGTTGTTTAGTCTAGAGAAGAGCAGACCGAGGGGAAAAAATTTAATACTTTTCAAATATCTGAAAAGCAGCTATACTTATCTATTTTCCAAGCTGATGACTGATAAAGCAGAGGGAATGGTCTTACACTGTGGGGAGAGAGAGACAGATGAAACACCAGGAAACACACTGCAATGGTATAGCCAGAGAAACACTGGAAGAGCGCTGGAAATCTCAGTCATCTGGAGATTTTAAAAGGCAGGTTAGAAAAACTAAAAGCCAAGAGTAGAGTTGGGGAGCGGGGAGCAGAGTGAGAGGGTTGAACTAGAGACAATTTTGACGGTCTTTTGAAAGCACGTTGTTTCTGGATTATATGATTTCACATCCTGGGCCATTCTATTAGGGTACCAGTAGAATGGGTACCCTTCACTACCCTCTTATGAGTTCACAGCAATGGACAGATCTTTTCCAGATCAGGAAGCAGCAGTGGAAAAGGTTACCACCTCACGTTGTTGCATGCAGCAGGAGCATACCATCTATTCATTCTGTTTTTCCAGACAGCTACCAGAGTGTGGATGATTCAAAGCCATGTCAGTCAAAATAACTAGATCAGCAAAAACCTATTTGAAGTGTGTATGCTACCCTGGCTGTATCTTTTGACTGGACAGCTTCAGCCAGTAGGTCTCTAGCAAGATCAACGACAAGTACTGGGTGAGGCTGGGCTAATGGGTTGAGCTTGTTTTCTTCTCCCCACTTAAAACTGTGTGAACATTGGTCTGACCATAATTGCCCTGCTAATCTTGCTGCTTTCCCTCCTGCCATCCTTATTTCTGAAAACAAATCTCTTTACCATTTCCTCACATCCAATTCATTTTTAGATAATTTTTGCTCTGTCAGAAAAAACTTATGTGTCATGGGTTGTAACTCTGACATATTTTACTAAACATAAAGTTAATATATGTTAGAATAAGTTACAGTCAGGGCAAGACAGAGAGGAGTTGGAGGCTGTAGTCCACAGAAAGAAATGGACAAGGTAGATAATGTTTTACTCTTGTTTTAAATATCACACTCATTTTGATGTATTGCCTTTCTGGCAAACCAGGTCCATTTTTTCAGGAACTGCCAGCATGAAGCTGATAATGCATTACACGGTGCAAAATCAGTCCAAGAAGTTATAGAGGTAACCGTCAAGGCCTCCTCTGCATAACAGCCTGTTAATATTTAGAGGGTAACTCGGACATTTCAGCTCTTCACTAGCTGAAACTCAGGACAAAACTCCATATTCTGGGGAAGAAAACAAAACCTACTAAGAGACTGATTAAATGTTGCTTCTCAGAGGTTTGCACTGAGACCTAAAGGGGATGAGAGGCTGTGTACTTTGCTTTTTGGTGCCTGGATTTGAGTTGGATCAGTAGGCCTGAGCCAGGTGCTTGGCCCCACTGTTTGGTGTGTGGGGAGAGGAAAGCGCCTCAGAGCAGAGGGAGATGTGAAGGCCCACGAGCAGATCAGCAAACCACCCCAGCCAACCACTGGAACACATGACGGGCAGAGGCACCCTGAAAATCCCCATTTCTCCCCCCAAGCCTGTCCTAGCCACTGCATTAAGTTTGGGATGCTGTGAGGTTCCTTCAGGATCTTCTTGAATGGAGCTTCCATGAGACAGGAGGTGAAAACGAGAGGCCAGGCCAGGGAAGGATGCTCACCTCAGCGAGTGAGGACATCTGGGGTCTAAACTAAGTCTTACAGCTATGATATGTACCAGCAGGCTGACAGATGCCCCTCTCACAGGTGAACGTGTAAATTGTTCTCCTTCTTATCTGGTACCTCCAAATGACTCTGTAGTTTCTATACCCCTGTGGGCTGATTTTAGTTACAGATGGAGAGTGCCTTCAGCCTTGTGTCTACTACATCCCAGAGCTATCCCCTGCCTGTGGAGTCTCTGGTCAGGGAGAGGAGACTGATGCCATCACCTTCACTTCCTCTAGCTACGCCTGTGGGGGAAGAGTCCACCCCTGTGCTAGTTTTGAAAGAAAGATAAGGAAAATATTCAGGACCATGAACCTTGTAGGAGGCAACTGAACAAGACACATGCACCCCAGAGTATAAAAGAAAAGCCTTCGCTGTGTCTGTGCTCGGTATGCTAACTGTTGTAGGTCCAATTGTGGGATACATGCACTTTCCTGAAGAAGAGACCGTCCTTGACTTTGAGGTGCAAATGCTACTGGCACTGAAAGATTTGGCATTGCGATGTGCTCATGGTTGTAGGATCACCAGCACTGGCCTCTTCAGAGACAGCAATATTTTACTGGACTGGAGGAAGATGATAGGAAAGATTCTGAATACATCATATCTTAGTTAATATCTGTGTCTTTTTTGAGAGAGAGGCAAGCTGTGTTCTTCCCAGAGACAGTCTTTTTATTACATGAATACTTTGCTAGGGTCCTCATGAAACTGGACATGTTTACCAATACATTGTGTAAATCCTGAGACTGCTAAACCTGTGTCCATGACTGCTAAAAGCTTAAAATAAACCCCAAACTTTCTTCCATTTTTTGGAGACCTTGCATCCATCTGCCATATCTCTTGCCCTACCTTGCATTTCTGGACCCTCTAAAATTCCCAGGGGTGTATAAGCATGACTCACACAAACTCCATCTGCTCTGTAATCCATGTTGGGCATAACAACCTTATATCACTGCCATGAAGCCAAAGGGCTTCCTTCAAATGAAACATACTTTTTGGGTAGGTATAATGTCATCTTAAAGGGATACTCATATCTGAAGATTTTATTGCACTTACATATAACTGGAAAATGAAGAGAGCTATAAACATTTGTAGCATTTTTTAAAAAATCAGCAATGCAATGGAGGATGAAATTATATTCCAAAGACTTGAACATTTTACAAGAGTTCCTCAAGATTTCAGATTGTCACACAACTTAGCATGACCCTGTTCATTCTTAAATTACAGATTTAAAGTTGCTCTTGTTCTTCGTGATATTTGCAATTGCTTATTTTACAAAGATAGAATGTAGTTTTTGCAACAGACACTGTACCAATCTGTAAGTTCTCAATTTACAGATTTACTCATGCTAATCTTATGAAATTTTACAAGATAGTTAAAATTATGTTCATAGTTTCTTTTAAATAGATCCTTCTATCTGTTAACAGTTCTGGAAACACTTATTGACAAGATAAGACTTAGAAATCAACAGCAAAGTGTGCATAGCAGGGGAAATCAGTTAACACTTATTAAGTAGGACATTATTTTGCATGGGTACTGGTCAAAATAGAAAGACATTTACCAGAGCAAAACACACTATCTAGAAATACAACTCTGCCTAAAACATTTCAGCAACACTGCCAAGGAGTAAGTGACTTCAGGAAATGAGAAGTAACTCTGGTTTTGCTCAGGAAAGCAAGCTCCTTTTCTTGAAAGAGTTTCATAACCCTTCACTTGAATATAAATTGCAAGTAGCAAGACACTTCTAAGAGTTGAGAGGCATGCTTGTATGATGAGCAGCCTCCTCCCAGCTGCAGTTTTTGGAGTGGGGGGGTAGGGGTGGGGAAAGACAGTAGCAGCAGTCTTCTTAGGGTCTCCATTCACACTTCAAACGAGACATATATGGGAAATAGAATAACGCTGGTGCTGTTCCAAATGTATATTAGAAAGCACCAAAGTGGATATAATTTATCCCTATGGTATCCAGATGCCATGGAAACCCACCTCATGTAAGCCAGGATGTTTCTTTTATGATTTAAATACCATTTCTTCTGGTCCATGTGAAACATATGAATACCACCAAGGGAGAATTCGCATATAAACTACCAAATGCTTCTTAACAATTTCAAACCTTCCAAAGTGACAGTAAGATCATTTGTATGATCCCTGTGTACATTTTCAATCCTTTAGTTGCTTCAAGAAGAAGCAGAAAACCCTTTAATGTAAATCCTTATGTAAAGCTCTGACTATGACATTTTAGGATGAATGCTCGTCACAAAACCAAACTGCATTGTACTCCCACTGCATAAAGAAGTGACCAGCACAGAGTCCTTAGATCATGCAGACCTAATGAAGACACTGTTTCCTTACGGAGTGACTAAATAGAAGGCCTTAAAAGTTCTTAAGATGCTGCTTAATGGTTCAAACAACCTTTTGTCATCCCTTTTTGTGTCATGGCTCTCCACCTCTGAAGGCTCCCAGTTGTGAGAAAGGGAAGTAGGTAAGTCCTATGCTAAAGAGGAGCAAGATGGCTGTGCTGTTGGAAATCTAACTTTAGTAGCAAAGTTGCATCTAAATTTTGTAGGAAAGGAAGAGGCTGCATGGCAAACTCTGAATTGTTTGTAATATCAGGACTAGCTGAAACTTGATCAGCTTTTTTGTATTTTTTTCAGCGGAAAATAACCAAAGCGACAAGAAGTGTCTGAACTCTCCCATGTAGTTTCTGATACTGCCGAAGACTGATGTTATCTCTATCACTTATCTTCCTCCAGCTATACCCTTCAGTCCTTCACAAATCTGAAATAAATCCTACTGCACTAAAGCTTTACAAACTCCTGTCCCTAAAAGTGTTTCTTGTTAGTAGACAACCAGTCCTTGCTGTCTCTGCCTTCCTGTGCTGTCAGTAACTTTCACTTGTACTACCTGTGTCTTCCTGTCTCAGTGCTGCAACACTTGCAGTCATAATGATTCTCCTCTTTTGCTATCTGCAATAACTGCATCGATGACAACAATTTGTGTGTGTATAAATATGTAGGGAAAAAGAGAGTGCCATGCTTAATGCCCTGAAGGACTTTGACAATGACAACTACATATCTATTCTCTTTGAGGTTGGCCAATAGTTATTGGTAAGGTCCAGGAATGAACTGCTTCTGTCAGCGTGTTGGGAGCTATAGTCTTCAGCAAATTTTATTCATTTATAAATTCTAAATAGAGTTTATTCATTAATATTGTTAAAATATTTCATTACAATTTTCTTTAACATAAATATTTTCTTTAAGTTCTGAGGCCAATGCTCCTTATAGCCTACCATGCATTCTATGCCTACAAAGGCTGTTTTGGTAAAGTCACTTTTCCTTCCTCTTACTGCTTCATTCCCCTGTTGCTAAAGGGCTCAGGCAGAGGAGCACTGGAGCAGGCTACCAGGCTAGCCTTGGATGTGACCACCACTAAGCACCTGCATAAAGCTGGTCAGCAGAGCAGAATGTGTGCCCACACCTCGGCTGTTCCAGTTCACACTTAAGCTGCTGACAACAGTGGATTTGTGTTAAGATGCCTAAGTGCAAAGCTGTATGTCTTTCTGTCTGGCTTCTTCTGTGACAGTGATGGTGACCACCAGAAGAAGAAAAAGTGGCTACAGAACAGGGGAGACCCATAACATCTTTGGTTGCTACAGATGTTGGCTAGTGCCTGTGATCATCTGCCCAATGACCTGCAGTCAGAGCTATCACCGCAGGTTGTACAGATGTATCTGAACACCCTTTGAAGTAGCTGCCTTGGATACAGCCTGACAAACAGCTGAGACAGCACAGAGTCCAGTGTGGGCTGTTTCCAGTTATTTATTCAGCTTCTCAGGTGGTTTGCATAACCCAGGCTGAGTTGTGCTGCCATAGCTACGCAGTAACAGCACTCCTGCTAGTTTAAAGTTAGGCTGGGTTTATGTGCAGGAGCACCAGCCATGGCTCCAGACAAACGGAACAGTTCTGCCCTTATTTGTTAGTACAGTGGGGTTTCAATTCCCCATTGGGATCTTCAGGCACTGCTGCAATAGAAATGATAATGAATCATTAATAACTTCTGCTGAATCATTTGAAAACTGTTCACTGTGCAGTGGATGTTTATTTATTAGTACAGAATAGGTGATGCAACAAAAGATGGCAAACAAAATGAGCTGTGGGCTGTTTTGCTCCAATTCATTGTACATTTTCTTCTGGGGATAATTATGTCTTAGAATGAAAGCAAATTGTGTGCATTTGTGGTTGGAAAGATTCCCCTTGCCTCTGAATATCTTCTCAAAGTGCCTTTGTTTATTAGTTCTGGTAATGCTTTACTATTAATGTACTAATGATAAAATGCCTGGAGAGGAGTGTGTGTGTGTTTCTTTCTTTTTTTTCCTTTTTTTTTTTTCTCCAAAATAGAGTTATGAGATGTCAGAACTGGGTATATCTTGTCCTTCTGTTAGTATTTCATGTTCTTTTGGCATAAATTCATGCCAGCCTCCACCTTTGGATCCAGAACAGCTAGATGGAGCTCTTTCCTCTCTAATTAACAGGAAACTGTCTTAAAGAACTAATTTAAAATCTTTGGCCTAGTCCTACCCATGAAAATATTCTTATCTTTTAAATAAGATAACTCTGAGTAAGAGCTATATAGGAAGGTGTTGCAAGATCCGACCCAATGGCTTAAGCTTGAAAGATACTAATACTGTACACATGAACAGAGCTAGCTGGATTATTGACAAAAAAGACAGCATGAAAGAGAATGAGGTATAACTTGAAGATTTCCTGTCAAGTCGTATCTTTGTACTTTATGTACATATATATGAAAAAAGATTGTATTAGGTGTCATATAAAGGTCTCTCTTTGTCTCTGAGTCAATGAATCTAGACAGATGTCAACTGCAATGGTCAGTGAAAACAGCTGAGATGCTGCTTGTAAATAGCTGTGTTGAAACAAGCCAGGTAGTAGTCCTGTGATCTTGAACAGCATTGCAAAGGCACAACTAAACATTGTCCTGAAAACACACAAAACAAGGCTGCAGTCCCAGATATTCATGCTAGTTACTCTTGCTAAGTTAGGAAAATCTGTCCTAGTATGGAAGCTTAGGGTAACCATCATTTCCTGTCCTGTCTGATACACATAAATACACATCTGTCAACCCTCAGAAAATGAAATTAAATGAAAATGGAGAACCATTTGCCTTAAAAATATGCACAGTAAATAAATGCATCATTTATATAAGTTTAATTAGATATTACATTTTGGAAGACTAAAGATAACTAATAAAGATATAAGGATGCTTATTCTTTGTTGGCCTTTGCAATACATATACTTATGCTGGGATTGCACGAAAACCTCTTAGAATCAGTGGAAGTGTTTGCCACTGATTTGGAAATAAACTAAATCACATAATTGCTTTCCCAAACCACTCACCAAACTCCATTCTCAAAAGCTTTTCTTCTGTTGATCAGTGAAAGTTTCCGCTTGCATGCAGAGGCAAAACTGAGCTGTCTGCTTCTTCTTTGGTCTCCTCTTCATAGTCTATCAACAACATAAACTAGCAGTGAGGCACTCAAACATCAGCCCAGCTTCAGAGCACAGGCTTTTTCCAGAGACTACAACAACCTCCTGCTAGTTCTTCTATCTAAGGCCTGGAGCCTTTCTTCCTAGCTGAAGTGTGGTGGGCATATTTGCTTCCATTAAGTACCTCCTTTTCCATGGTCCAGGATGTAGTACTCCAAAGCAGAGCCTGTGATTTTCTCAGCTGTATATGGCACTGTGGGCCTGAAAGAGTCTGCCTGAGCTGCAGAACTCAGTCTTGTGATGCTACAGACAGCCACAATATCTAGCCTGCTTTGCCTGGGTAGCCTCCAGCTAACAACAGTTGCTGGTTGTTGCCACAGCTCCTACTGGACAGCTGTTCCCGGATCTCACTGTGCTGAAGATTAGAAATCTTCCTCTAGCCTCCAGATATAATTTATTAATAGCCAGTTTGTACCTATCTGTTCTTGTACAAACATACCTGAAAGATTAAATACCTCTTCTCACTCCATGCTGCTAATGGATGGAAAATGGTGGCTCCAGCAGCTATTCTAGGACAATCAGAGTGAACTGTCTCTTACACTCCTGCTTTTCTGTCTGCCGTGACTACTTGTCCAGGCTTGATTGGTGTT
The DNA here is from genome assembly GCF_964211835.1 of Anser anser. Lineage (NCBI taxonomy): Eukaryota > Metazoa > Chordata > Aves > Anseriformes > Anatidae > Anser > Anser anser. The sequence continues at coordinate 149,386,694 of NC_139720.1, read as the reverse complement.
GAATTGAGACTATTGGGACTGCATCACCATTGGAATGACAGGTATGAAGTTCCCCGCTGCAGAGAAACACCAGCAAAATTCTCTCCTGTAAGCAGGTGTCAGGACCTTATCACCCTTACATGAAACTTTGGAAGCTGGCATCTGAATTCAGAATAGCATCAGTAGCCCTGTGGAGCCTTACAAACTTCAGAGCCTACTCTGTGGCTAATCAGTGTGAGATGGGCAAGTCCATCATAGGCCAATACAGTGAAGCTCTCCAAGATCATCTTCCACACCTACTTCCTTCATATGGTGCAAATAGGTGACATTAGCAAAGTCATTCAGACCTTTACACTTCGAGGGCTGCAGATCTGTGTGTGGGGTGGAGGAGCAGGGTAGTGCCCTTCTTTCTCATCCACTTCCTGGCAGCTATGACCACATAACATGAAAGGGCTACCACCACTTGCTGTCCAGACCCAAGACAGGACAAGGTGCCTTGACAGATTTCACCAAAAGGACTCAGGATACTCCTGCCTTATTGTCTCTTATTCCTTCTTTACAAATTTTAGGAAAAATCTCACGTGTCTTCTGCACCTAGACTTCTGCCAGAAATGCTCAATTCACAGACAGACCAAGCCCTTCTGGCCTCACAAGCAGCCCATGTTCCTTGCCCCAGTGGGACTTAAAGCTAGACCTCTTCAGTCCCAGAAGAAGCTCTCCCACACATGAAGCACTTAGAGTCTTAGATCAAGGTGAAATACCCATAGCCAAGCAGAGAATTGTTAGCATAGGCGACTTCATGTCCTGAGAAGGCTGACAGGCCCCATCGCTTTTAAGGTGAACAGGGTAAGGGGTGGGAGGGCCTACGTGGCCGAGAACTGCTTAGGAGCAAGGGCAGAGGTAGAGAGGTGGGGAAGGGATGCAGGGGGTGGGGAGGAAAACTCAGCCAGAGGCACGAACATCCTCCTGGGGAAGTGCACACTGTTGTCCCCGCCGTAACACAACTCACTGGGGTAACGGTGGTAGAAGCTGGCTAACATGGCCTAGTCAAAAGGCTGACACAATGCTTGTAACAGTGCCTGTCTAAGAGAGGAGAGCTGTCACCATGCTGCCCAGAGTTTGCTCTCTCTCCACCATTGATGGTGTGGAGGTCTCTCTTCAGGTCCCTTCCTCCTCCAGCTCTTTCATGTTGCAGGAACCTGGCCTTGAAGCTCTGAAAGGAGGTGGAGGAGCTGCTGTTCCTGCTACTTCTCCTGCTCCTGAGCTACTGGTCCTTTTAAGCATCCTGAATAGTCCTTGCAACACCAGCTCAGAACTCTACCTTCTCCTTTCTCAGAGCTCACTTCAGCCTGAGGAACTGCATGGGATGCCTCTTTAGCTTCTTGCTTTTGGGATGTGAGGGCAGAGGAAGAACAAAGCAACCTCTGTGCCTCATCTTCATGAGACAGCTCTTGGAGGAAGAGGAAGTAATTTTGTCAGTCCCTCTGTGCCTGTGAGGGTACGGTACCCTGTTCTGCTGGCTGTGGTCATCCTCTCCACTGTTCCCAAGCTGTCAAGAGGATAGCTTTCTGGAAAACTGGAACAGACCCACTTCTTATCTGACAGACTCATCTGAGAGGCAATGAAGACCAGGTCTGACTAGACAGCCAGGTATTCATTAATTATCTCTACACCGTGTCCAGCACTTTGACAGAGGAGACAATGTCTCCTGTATATAAACTTGTCCAAGATGCTCCTCCTGCCAGAGGCAGATTAAATTTTTGATTGCAGTGAAGGTATCCCCTCAGGATTTGTCACAAATCTGTTTGATGCCTTGCTATATCTGTCAGAATGAGGAATGGTTTGGGGCTGTGTATCGTAGGGCTGTGCAAGCCCTGCTGGGTGCTCTCTTCAGTAACCAAACACCTGGAGCTGCTGCTGGTGCCAACATTTGTCCACTTTCCTATGTCTCTCCAAGCCATAAGACACCATGCTGTGGACTCTATTAGAAGTGATGGTGTGTCTGCAGATATGAAGAACCCTTGTCTCTCTCCATTTCTCTTCCAGGAATACAATACCCACACTTTATTCTCTATTCCCAGGCTGTCTGTTCATATAAGGAACAAAAATCTATCTCTGCCCTAGATGCTCTCTCCCTGGGACCACATTTTCTCCAAAAGGTTATCATTTTGTGCCATAAGGGATCTCTATGAAATGACAGGCATGGCCATGGGAAGTCCTGAAAGGAGGAGGGCATCTATGACAGTGGGGAAGCATGAAGCTTCTTTACCAGTGTGAGAAAGTGAAAGAAAGACAGAGGGGTGTGGTAGCTAGCTTCTACCCCAGTAGAAGCCTTGTAAATACATGGAAACCCTTTAGCATATACTTTTCAGCCTCGTGGATGAGGTCAGGAATGGGAGAAATAAGTGTTATTGTGCATGGTGCCATTACTACATCTTCAGATGATAATTCAGTGCACATGGGAAGGGACCGTGTGAATGTGCCTGTCTGTCTACAAAAGGCTAAGAGGGATGAATCACCATGGTGTGCTGCACTTCCAGCTTGCCTGGATGCCTGGACTTGAGGTAGGTGCTCTTATTGGGTGGGACTGGATGAATGGTTTTGGATGTAGACGGTTGCTACACGAAGGAATTCTCTGACAGCTAATTATTCTTGGACAATAGCTTGTATAAGTGAATAAACCAGCAGTATGCTAAACCACAGCTTTAAATATACATCTGTAATTCTGCTAGAGGTTCACTCCTTCTCCTCCCAACCTAGAAACATGAATAGGAAACTCTATCCTTACCCATTCTACAATTAGCATGGATGGAGATTGAGTGTTACAAGTCATGTTGGGAGTGGCCAAAGCAGAAGCAGCTCAAAATGCACACATATATCATCTGTGTGGGTCTAGGAATGGGATCTCTAGGTCACCACTGGCTTGGTGGCCCCATGACCCAGGGAATGGAGAGTTTCAATTAAGCTGACAACTTTATGGTGGACTCCCAACCACAGAATTCCTCAAGCTGTCTGTACTGGACACACGTCTTCTGTTGTCCCCACAATGTGATTACTGTCTTCAGAAATATTCCCTTCTGTTTCTGAATGTCATATAATGTTTCTAGCAATCTGCTGATAGTGACCACTGTGTTATTTAACTGCCCGAGAAGTTTTTAGTCTTTTCATCTCATGATTTTATGAATGGTGTAATTTCCTCAGTCTCTGTAAATCTTTTAGGAGAACATACAGCTAGCTGACACTTTGACAGACAAGACAAAGGCTGCAAGTTGGAAAAAGAAATGAGAGGTTCTGCTAGGCAGGAACAGAGACAAGGCTGGATAAGTAACCAAGTGAAAGAGTAACAAATTTAGAGGAGACTTCAGAAGATGAAGGGGCATTTCCAAAAACAGATGAGGCACAGCAATCGATAAATAGAAAGGCAAAGATGGCACTTGTTTCTTTGCATGGCAGGAGAGACAGTTTTGGGTGTTGTGGGATCTGTGGAAGTGTCAAGAGCCTCCTTGTAGCATAGATATTTTACACAACACCTGGTGGTGATGTGGCCCACATGGAGGTTCAAAACCCACAGTCTCCATGGAGCACCAGAGCACTTCTGAAGTGGATATTTCTTTTCATTCTTCCCCAAGCAGAACCTAACTTATGCACACCAGAATCACTCTGCCAGCTGAACCAAGACACCAGAACAGAGGCAAACAGGGGAGTCTCTTCAGATCTGCATGACTGCTTCAAGCCACAGTGTCTATGTAGACCTTACCTCACACCCTTCTCAGCCTTCAGAGGCTGAGGTGAAACAAGCTAAGATTTTCATGTTGGTGTCCTGAAATGTGCCTCTATAGTTGGTATAATACCTACAGGATCTAGTCTGCACATCAACTTTCTCTTCTAGGGAATTTATGTGTAGGGAAGCTTTTCTGCATCTGACCCACCCCAAGGTAAATTTGGTATCTGGACCTGGGAACTTGGAGGCATCTCTGGGCTGGCAATAGGGACATGGCTTGATGGCTGCCTCCACTGAACCTGCCATGTTGCATGGCAGTTGGATGCCTCCTACAGTGTCCAAAAAGAACAAGGTTCCTAGTGAACATGCCTCCTTAGATATATGTAGAGAGTACCTTTATTATTATTATTATTATTTTTCATTTGGCAGTATATGATTCAAGAAGATGGCCCCCAGAAATCCTACAGTATTGAAAAGATTGAAAAAAAACACTAAGTAATCTGGGAAAATAAACTTACCCCACTAGATCTATGTGCTTTTTCCACTTCTTTCCTAAAATGGTGCATTTGGAACCAAAAACAATGGAAAAAGTAGACTGGAATTTTTTATTCCACTGAAGCGTAACAAAGGGCTGTGGTTTAAGCCACATCTGTTTACTCTCTTTAGGAGATAATGTGCACAATCTTTACATATAATAACATATATTTTAAAAACAAATATTTGACATAGAATTATTATTATTAAAAATGAAATGAAAGTTTCCCAATAGAGAGTCTGGCATTTTCCCTTCACTACTACGTATGTTCCGGTTGGATAAGCATCAATGAATCATCACAAGGCATTTGCCTGAGGTTCGGCTGTATGATCACATCTAAATCTGTTCCTCACAACCTGAGGGATTAGCAGGAACATAAATTAGGAGTTTCATCTACTTGAACCATTAAGAACAAATATTCAAGCTTTATGTATCTTTTCACACTTATTGTGTGAGGATAATCAATATGGGATTTTTGTCTTGTTTTGCTCTTTTGATGTATTGCTTTGGAAACAAGATACTCTAATATTTCAAGATGAATCATTGTTAAGATTCTGCAGACTACCAGGCACCAAAAATCTCCTGAAATACCTGACAAAAAGTATTTACAATCAGACATGCTTAATCCTAAATCAATCATCAACCTCCATTTCTATATGGGCTAGGAGAATCTTCAAGCTAACACGAAGGTGACAGGAAGCCAGATTGCCAGATATTTGGGTAAAGTAAAATGGGATTAACCGGGCCTGATAGATGTTCTGCAAAACAAGGAAGAGTAAATGCCAGTTTGGAGTTCAGAACAGCAGGTGAGAAATAATATTGCAGACTGCCTCTGCTTTGTCCTATTAATAGCAGGACCTCAGGAGGATAGTCCCTCTATCGCCATTGGCTTTGCAGAAAGCTGCCATCAGAGTCCAGCTACACACACTCTGCAGCGAACAAGGCTCAGGGACTCCACCTGGAACACAAGGAAGTCATTTCTGGCATGCAGGTAGTCCTGGTTTATTGGCAGAGCCACAGAAGAGATACATCAAAGCAATTCCGATTTTAAAATCCCTGTGTTGTCCGTGCCCTGCAGCACTAGTAAGAGTCATCATCAGTGTCCTTATTTTTTCTTCTCCCATTTTCAACAGCATAAGGAACAACGTGTTCCCAGAGTAGTTTGTGAAACTGTCTGCTACCTGCTCCTCCCCAAGCCCTTTTCTCAGGACCTTGTACTACGACCCTGTAGGAAGCCACTGACTTATAATGTCCGTGGAAATTCCTGCTATTAATTAGTTAATGTTAGAAACAAATCTTCACTCGAACTGGCTTCCTATAGTTTATGTACATTCAGTCATGCTCTTAGAAATATTATGCTCGTCGTCCTCCTCTTTCTCCTATTGTTTGTAACACTCACTTGTGTTATTTCCTATGCTAAAACGTAGGATGTTATCAGATGTCTGTGGAATGGAGTGAGTGTGTCTATAAAGGGATATTCTACATAACTAGATGCTTCTCTGAGGTGTGGGAGTATACTGGCATAACCACTTGTGCGTATGAGCCTCCTCTGATTCCTTTCAAGCCCCTTATCATATCCACATTCCTGTGCTTCTGGCTCCTACAATATTTTTGAATTTGTAGATGAATATTAGCCACTTCCTATTTATTGTCTCAGATAACCTGGTTGGGGATAGGGTGAAAAAAACAAATGGTGAAGACACTATGCCACAAGGAAAACAGAAACGTTAAAAAAGTTGTCCAATTGAAATGGATCATGCTTCTACAGGCAGCAGCCAATATCAGATACTTCAGGAAAAGTCACATGTAATATTCACAGAGATGGTTTCTAATGCTGTTATTGGTACTTTTTCCTGACACTTTAGTGATCTGAAAAAAATTCCTATCCTTGTGTATATCTGTAAACTGAGTCCCAGAATGGATCAGGATGTTCTAAAATAGAAAATCAGGACCATATTACTCCAAATGAAAGCATTGGGATTAACCTTCATGATGAGGCTAATAAAAACGACAGCTCTGAAAAATCATCCTCAACAATACCTGTAAATTATCACATCTGCACTCTGTTAGGTAAGTATGTCAGATTTCCTTCATTTTCTTACCTTATTAAATTTTTTTCTTTCTTCTACCCCCACCCACAACCTCAGCAAGAGACCTAATGTTGGGATGTAGAGAGGGCAGGTAGGAAAAGAAAGAGGAGACAGCTAGGGGAACAGTACAGCTGGGCAGGGTGGCACGCAAATTAGCCAGGTGATAGATGATAACGAGGAATGTTTTCACACTGTGCCTTCTTAATTGCTCTCCACGAAGTAGTGAACTGAAGAAGGAAGGGCTGTTTTTATCTTAGCCTGAATTGTTCACATCACCCATGTTTAATTTTATCAGATCCTTTTCCTCGTCAGCTTGAGCTCCATATCAGTCTATCAATGAATATTCTCACTTTTTGTGCTTTTTATATATCTTATACATTTCATTATTCATCTTTCTGAATTATGATTGCAAAGCAGGCTTGATGGATTCAAAAAGGGAGCAAAATATGTGCTTACTATCTTTGAACTACATACTACCTGCGGGAGAGCAGAACCAAACACTGCCCGTGTTATAAAACCAGAGTAAATTAGTAGAGAGCCTATCCCCCGACAAATCCCATACACTCAGTTCAAGTCTTAGAGATCCTAAATAGGCATTTGATGGATGCACTCTGTTATTTTATTCCTAATGAAGAACAATATTCAAAACTTCACTTAGGCACGAGGTAACGTAAGGAACAGAGGGCAGTGACTAAGAGTGGTGACTCCAGTAAGCTCCCTGCTCAAGGCATCTTTGCTGCCCCTCTTTGTGGGCTGGAGGTGAGGGTGATTGAAATATAGTTTCTGAGCAGTCTGGCAGAGGTAGCGTGCATGTGCTCTTTCCAGCTGGAACCTCTGTGTTTATTTGCACAAATGTAGGGGCCTCTTCCTATTTTAGATCGTGCAACTTACAGTGTGTATTCTGTAAAATGACTTGGATAGTTGCAGCACAATCCCACTTTGTTAATTAAACCAGAGCTGTGTTTAATTCATTTTGACAGCATACTTCTTTCCCTTGTTATGTTTGTAGCAGCAGGAATCCTACTTGCTGGCTAATAGTTCCACAGAAACGTGCAATTACAGAAATTGCCTATCAGTCTTCATGTCTCTTGCTGTGTCCAACGCAGTGAAAGCAGTGAAACTTATCTGACCAGATGTGAACTGAGTGTGTGCCACGGAGGCTTTCCTGTCCCTCCAGGCAGTCACAGGCAGCACAAATTTGTGTGGTAGGAAGGGGACAGTAGCACAGCCACAGATGTTCTTACGGCTGTCAGATTGCTCAGTCGTGCCTAGAAATAAGCACTATTCTCTCTGATCCCTGGGGCTAACTCCTAGAGTAGACTTAACTAGTTACATAACAGAACAAGTGGAAAAGGGAGTAGGTGTATGGTGTGAATCCATGGTGATGCACAGATTCTTTGTTAGGGTAAGAAAAAATCATGTTTCCTTTCAGTTATCAGCTAACTGTGGGAACAGTAAGTGGAGAGAATAATGTAGGTGAAACTGGACTCTGTAGGATTGTGTCCATCGTGACCCATTAGAGAAAGATATAAACAATAACATCTGGATTTGTAACAGAGAGTAAGAAAAGAAGCATTGTTTGGGGCAGAAGGAAAGTCAATGGTTTCCCTCCATCCACATCTCAGCTTTCTGTTGCTTTCATCACCATAGCACTAGGATGGTCTTTGAACAATGGTCCATAAGAACATTCAAAATTCTAGAAAAAAAGGTTTGAAAGTCCTAATTTTGTTGGTTATACACAACATTTAACCTGCAGCAGAAAATATAATACAAATATTCATTAGATGCCGCTGCATCCCTGGAAAACAGGAAAGGGTTGTCTCCTCTGTTTTGCAGACACAATAAACAACAGCAAATATTAACGTACATGTATAAACCTACTGCATCTATAACAAAAGCTAAAACACATTGCAACATTCCTCAATGTAACCATCTTCTTCCTTTTAATGCATTTACCAGTTAAAAAAGAATGAAGAAATTCAAGCTAATAAAACGTAAGGAATTATTCATGTAGGATACCTGCAACCTTGTACAGCTAGTCTCTCTAGAAACTGAATGGAGACGGCTAGGATGAGCTGCCCACTAAAGGAAACTCTCTCTCCTCTCATCTTCTGAATCCAGGTGGCCAATTGCACAAGGCTCATAACCAGTTCGAAGTAGACGCCCATGTGAGAACAACATTAAATTCTTGAGGTTACACAAGGAGCTGAGGCTAGAGGGCAATCCACATCCTGGAGAGGGGGGGAGGCTGTGGACTCCAGCATTGGCCTTCCACGTCCAATTCCCATCCCACGGTGAAGCAGACAGACCCTTGGTAGAAACGACCTCCCTCCTTCTAGGACCAGCCCTCTTGCTCCTGATCTCCTTGGGTCTCCTGTTGTGTGGCATGTACTTTATGGCTCTTGTTCACGCAAGTACGCTATATGGCTCAGGTTGGCAGGAAGACTGATTACCCTGGGATTGTTTAAGAAATTATGCTAAAATTAGCCGGGAATCTCCCTTCAGGGTGAGATTTGGTGGTTTTAAGGTGTTTTTTTTGTTTGTTTGTTTGATTTTTTTTTTAAGACTTCTGATTTTAACTAAAATCTATTTTTAAAAGTCTTTGAGTCCCTGACAACATGAGAGTTAAGCACCCAGATACCTTTAAATATGTGGCTCCTAATCTGTACTGAATATGCATTACCACCTTAGGCGAAACAAGACACTTGAAGGTTTAATGTTTGATCTAGGCCCTCAGCAGACATTTATCAGAGCTTGGCAAGTGCCCATACATTTAAGGATTTTCCTAGTTTATAACAAATGATCTTCATTGTTTTCCCTCTTGAAAGAGTTGAACTGAGGAATATTCCCCTAGTTACTTCGCCTTCTCCTCTGCCTCCTGCACTGTTTGTGTGTGCTTGTCCGTCTTAGTAAGCAAAGAGAGCCGGGACGTCGCCGCCGACGTAAAAGCGCAACCCTTTGTTTCTTTCAGTGTACAATGACTTGCTCAGTGCCTTGGAAATCTATTTCCATGACAGCCTCCTTGAATGGCGTATTTGCCATTTCCAGTTTACTCTGCGTGTGTTTGCGTATGCTCGTGTGAGTGTGCGTGTGCGCCGGTGGGCGGGCGTGCCCGGAGAACAATTCCCATTGATGAGAGAGGAGGGGAGGAGGTATTTGTGAGATGTTATGAAAGGCTGAGGAGGAAACAGTGCAGGTAGCTGCCAGAGTGAATTAATTATTAATGTTTATAGTCTGAAAGTTTTTAGAAGCCCAGCTGTTCAGGGTGTGTGTGTGTGTGTGTGTGTGTAAATATAAAGGTTAATGACTCACACTCTGTTTAGTCAATGAATGAGTAAAAGTGCCCAGGCTTCAAGCAACAACTAGCAGACATGCCTGAGAATATCCACCCTAGTAATCATCACCCAGAATCCGTAAACAGTGAAATTTCACTTGCTTGGGACTTTCTGGCAGCCCTGCTATTATCACTGCTCTTTAGTGAGTCCCTTATGAAGGCACATTGTTGTGTCGTTTTTTTTTACAAAAGTATCCTGCATGTTTACAGGTGAATGATAACACCAAAGACAGCAGACAGCTTTATTCCAGGAGAAGCCATGAGGCTGGTTTGCAATGCTAGGAGCCTGGTGTTCCCAGAAATGACCTGTATTTAAGGAAACAGTTGCACAACTAGCCAACAACCAGCTTGGCATGAAAACTCATTTTGTCTTCATCTCGAAATACCTTATGGAAAAATTTCATATGGAAAAAAACTCCTTCCAAACCCAAACAAGCAGAGAGAGAGAAACAATTAAAAAATTAAGAAACCTGCATTAAGACTCTATAGTCAAGCAAAAAAAAGTGAAATCTGATCTTTTTTTTTGGTATAATTTATTTGAAAAGAAGAAAAAAGAAAAACAACAAAAAGAAACCTTTGTTCCATTTTTACCCCTTCTTCAGGACTAACTGCTTTTGTTAACAGCACAGAAGGCCTAGGTCCTGCTCTTTTCCCCACTTAAGTGGATTTGCATCTGGACCTCCAGCCCCACGAGCAGTGTGTCTGAATGCTCTGAAATAAATTATGTGAGGCTGGAGCTTTCCTCATCTGTGTGGGATCCTGAAACAAGCACTGATCCTGGTATTTGAAAACATGCATAAAGACGTCTGAAATACCCAGGAGTTTATTCTCTCTGTGCCAATACAAGTATTTAAGCATGTTCTCTCTATTGAGAGGCAGGGGTTCACATCTTTTCAGATGGGGTAAGAAATCGAACCTCAGATTCCCACATCTTTGGTGGCTGAAAATGTGATGTTAGATTTTTTTTCTTCTATGCTATTTTTGTGATCAATGCTTACGTCTATCCTTTCTTTTCCATTACCTCATTGTTGTTTTTAATTACCTTACTTGGAAACAAATGAAAAGTTTCATTTGATCTAAGGTTTTGACTTTTTTTTTCTTTTCTTTTTTACTTGATCATTTCAACAAGTCAAATAGGATGTTTTTATGTGTTCATCTCATGGCATTCCCCAGCTTTTGCTCTCAAAAACTTGGCTGCACCTGTTATATTTGCTTTGCCTAAAACTGCAGCAAACCAGGGCCTGTTGCTGGCCAGGGCATGTGGTCCCTGACTGTGCACAGGAAATAACCTGACCACATGGAGCAACATCACACCTTCAGAAGTGGCTGCAGAAAGGGGACAGAAAGGACTCATCCTCAAAGCACTGAGACCCTGACTTAGAGAAAAAGCAAAAGCCATACTACCAGAATTTCAGTAAGTCTTCAATGCTTTATATGAATCTGTAGAATTTTTGGATTTTTATATATATATATATGGAGATTTTTAGTAGTAGTCAGCAAATTCCACAGTTAAGTTTAGGTTTCTTTCTTCTCTGTCACTTTGCCAAGTTTAATCAGTGGTTAAAGCTGAAACATGTACACTCCTGGCGTGAAAGGTAAGGAACTGGGGCAGGGGGAATTTTAGCTACTGCTCCAGCAAACACAGCCACATGCACTCCTGGGCCTGGAAAATAAGGAAAGCACAGACAGGTCTGCATCTGAGAAGAGCCACTAGCACTGAGGGCGTAGAAACTAAGCACAGCCAGCTTGTGTAGAAGTGATTAGCATCCAAGATTTGCAACATACTGGTTACTGTTCAGAGGAGGATTAGGTACGGTTGCACCCCCACAAGGCTAGAAGTTGGAGGGCTCTATGTTCCTACCTAATTACATTACAGGCTGCAGCTCCCTAATGTGGCTAATTAGGCTGCTGAAGTCCAGGTAGCCAATTTCTGTGCTGTGTATGCATGTAATATACACAACATCTGCAAGGTCATCTTCTACTGTCTTCACTTTAGGACTCTCACCTTCAAGGGTAAGGTTGGCAGGCCAAGCACCAGTGAAGATGAAGTCTTCATCAGTGCCCTTCTAGAAAGACAATGTTCGACCTTAGCTCATGTGTGTCTGTGTGTGTTTGTAGAGATGGGAGAGCAGTCACCACAATAAATGTGACAATAAATACCCACTATGCCATAATCTAGGGTGGTTGAGAGGAGTTTGTTGAGAGCTAGAGAACAGTAATGGGGGACAAAAGCTTGACATTAAGTGGAGGAACACAGCATTCCTCACCTAGATGGTTTTCTTGAAAGCCACTTTCCACACAGAACAGCCCTGACATGTCAAAGCTGGGTTGTAGAAATGTACCAGATATCATTACACAAGCGTTAAAAACCTGAGCAATGCAGTGTCAAGCATCCACCATGCACAGGTGAAACCTGCTGAGCCCACACTCAGAGGTTTCACAGTGGAGCGCAGCAGTCCCTTGGAAAAAGGGAGGTGCCTTACACTCTGTATGGTCATAAATACCAGCTTCTGTCCTCACAATTTATCAAGGAAAACTCAAATGGCCTTGGGGAAATTTCTTCAATATTCTTGACCAGGTAGATTGTGTGTAGGGGTGTTCAGGGGCCTGGGGAGCCTGCCCTATCCATACATTAGAGGTATTTGCAAAGTGATGCCTAGGTACCTGAAAAGGCACGAAGTACCTTCAGTTTTCACAGCAGTGCAACTCCCTCCTCAAGTTGCTTTGTGTTATGATTACGCATACTGTTTACGAGGCTGTTAGCAGAAGCAAATTAAAATTATAACAGACCCACCTTCATCAACACCTAACCACCTCCAGACGACTGGTGGTGTGAGCCATGGGTGCTTGTTGGTCTCTAATTCCTTGACACTCAGCAGATGCTTTCTCTCCTCCCACCCATTCCTCTCAGGGCACTTTCTACTTGAAAAGCATCATATGTCTGGGGCAGAATTTTACCATCCCTGCTGCCGAGCCCTGTCTTGGCAGCAGATAGTCATCAGATCAGCCCTGCTGCCAGCTGCACAGTGGCCTGTTTTTCCATACAGTCCCCTCTAACCGTACGGCCAAGAACTCACATATCCCAGCAGTTTTCCCTAAATTCCTACTTAGCCATCTACAAAGCAAAAATAATTAAAAAGTCATTTGTCACTTTCGTCACTGAAGCATGTAAAAATTAAAATGTCCATCGACACACATGGCTCTGATCAAAAATGAAGGAGGTAGCTGGGAGACTGTACTTTATACAAATGGTAGTTAACACTTGTTAATAAAGTGTAACAGATTCCTGGGACTAGGTTTGGGATAGTAATTCTGAGGTATACGAGAAAGGATAGAAACACGAGGCAGTATATTAAAATCAGCTTCTGTACCAAATAATATGATGGCAGTAAATGCTGAATCTCTCTTTTAAAAATATCATAAGGGATGTTCCTGAGACCGAAACCAGAGAAACCAGTTCTTCAATAACAAGTAAATTAATTGAAGCAGCAACCAAAATTAGAATTATAAAATGCTGTGATGAATGTGACATAACAGGGGCAAATAAGCACAGCCTCTACCAAAACAAAATGATTGTGAGAGTCTCAGCACAAAAGTAGATTACAAGAGATGGGATAGACAAAACAAGACAAAAAAAATGTATGAAAAATTGATGCTTGACCAATTTGGATCCTTTTACTTTTTGTTGAAATGCCTGGAGCCCCTGGTAGACAGGAGATCCAAGCAAACATCCATAGATGTGCGATCTTAAACTTTGACACTCTCCATCCTGGGTATGAGCCCTGACTCTACATCTCTGACAATGTTGAGTTGTATCTACCTCCCTGTTTCACACACACACACACAAATACACTTCTTTTTGTCACAATTTCATGTGACCATAACGCACTCAAAAAGGTTGCCACTGAATGCCTTTGCAGAAAGGCAAAACATTTTAATTAAAAGTTGAATTTCAAAATAAAAACATTTTGTTGAAAAACTCCTAACTATCCTTAATACAAAAGTGTGTAGTCTTGGCATTTGAACTGCCTTTATTAAAGCCTGTCACAGAAGATTTGTAAGTGTAGCTATGTATGACAAATGTACGACGCTATCTATTTTGGATTAAACAGAGCTTCTAGGGATTGCTGGAATCTAAAGTGACTGTCAGCACTCAGGAAAAAAAATTGTTTTCACCACCCAAACTGTAATGAAAATCTCTGCTCAGAATGTAATGCTGGTAATAGAAATCAAACAATGCTAAGATAGACAAGAAGATGAAGAAGAATATGGTTATGTAAACTGAGAGTATGCCAAATTATGGTAGTCACATCTAATAACAAAGCAAAACAAAACAAAACCCAAACTGGAGTTTCACGGCAATAGTCTAATAACTTGAGGCTTATGCAGAAACCTCCGCATTGCGAGAGCGAATGATAATTCATACTAGGAGGGAGACAAGTAAAGGGAACTATGAGAGACAGAGATAAAATATTGGGAATTTACACAGACAGAGAATATAAATTGGGAGCTTCCTTTTGTGGGTCTCATAATAGGAGAGAAAGGGGGTGGTCTGTGAAATTGGGAAGAAACGTGTTTAAACATGGTTTAAAGGAAATGCTCTTTATGCAACATATAATTATCTATTAGGACTAATTGCCAGAAGATATGGAGACTAAGAGCTTAGCAGGATTTGAAAAATGGTTCAACTTTTATATAGATAATGAGAACATTCATAGTTAATTAGATGGCACAAAAAACGTACAGAATATAACCATGATGTGTTAACGGTGTAAAAGAACTACCAGATAGTGGAGGTTATGTAGATATTTTCCCCCATGGCTACATTATTCTGTGCTTGTTCAGTCTGGGTTTTCTTTCTCCATTTTCTGAAGCATTTGTTGTCAGACACAAGGTAACAAACCAGTCCGTGGATCAATGCTGTATTCTCAAATGATAATTCATGTGCCACAAAGAGAGTAAGGCTAAAAGAATTGTATTCCATCAATTCTAGGACCTGAAACTCTATCTGGGAAAGAAGAAAACCTGTATAAAAATGATATTTTGCACACTGCAGAGTGCTTGGGGAGTTTGGTTCCCTGGGCTTCTTTCCAGCCCACAAACCTTGGTCTCTTCTCTGTGAAACCAGGGAAGGAGAAGACTGATGTTTTCCTGCACCTCATCTCACAGGTCTGGCACATCTGGGGTCTGCCTATAGCCCTTACCTGGAACCCGGGGTTCGGAAGAAGTCCCTGATCTGGTAATTGAGACATAGTCTCAGAGGTGTAATGAATCATTTAACAAGAATGAGAATTTTCCTTTCATATCTCAGTCTGGTCCACAGTGAGATATGAGTTTCTCCACTTCTATAGTACAGGCTTCTTTTACTTTTTCAGGGAAATGTAACTGTAGAGAAGACAGAAGACTTTATTATTATTATTATTATTATTATTCATTGACCTCAGTTGTACAAAATGTACAGCAATTTTATCATCCAAGAAATGTTGCTATTATCACAGTACTAACCTACTTTCCAACAGCATGGGTGTGCTGGGAGTAAGGGCAGGATGCTCCCCAGCATGACAGAAGAATTCAAGTCTTTGAAAAAAGGCTGGATTTTTTTTTTAGAGAGAGTGAGAAAAATGAAAATAAAAATGGTAAAATGACTATTCTTGCTAAGCTTTCTTACATGCAGTATTGTCAAGTGGATTATAGTAAATGTCTAAGTAGACTGTATGACTTCCATGGGTCATTCTATGCATCTTAGAGAAGGATGGAAGATCACAGAATAATTGAAATGATTAGGTGTGGCACTCTATAGGCTATTTTACCAGAATTTTGGCCTCCCATGATTTTAGGATCATTCTTAGAAGGTTATGTAGAATGTGAAAAATTTACTGTGTAGTTTCTGAGAAACTCTTCTTGTTTAATGTTTCATATGTCTTCTGTGCTTAGGTATGGAGGTAGTAACAGAGAGCACTATATTCTGAAAATCTTTGAAAAAGATAATTTGTATACCAAAGTTCTTAAGTCAAATGATTTTTTTAATAAATCTTTTATCTTAAAACTTACACTGTCAAGGTAATGTTGACAGCATATGCTTGACCTTAAAATTACTTGAATTCTTGCAATAACTTTAAGAAATGTATGTTCATGGCGTGTATCTCATAAACTTTTTTGCAATAAATAAACCATGTTGATCACAAATGTCAATGTGGGATCATTTTTAGTTTAGTGATAGTTTAGTTTAGAGGGATTGGATACAATAATATATTATTATTATTACAATATTATTATTACAATATTATAAATAACACAATTCAATATTATTATTACAATATTATAAATAACACAATTCAAAACACGGATACACAGATTAAGAAACACATAAAACTAGCATAAAATGACTTAGTTAAAACAGTTTTTCATATAGTGAAAACTCACTGATACCTGCATATACTATGAAACTGCACATACATGAAACAGATGTTGCTGTGTATATTAAGGCTTAAAATCTGCAAATGAAAATATAACATCTTTTGAATAACTGAAGAGTAACCATGTTTCTCTGCATATGTCCACAATAATATAAAATAGTACAAAACTTGACTTTTCTTCACTGGGTACATCTAATTGACAAGCTTGTTTTTCTGCTACTTTCTTAAAAGAACAATTGAAAATTTGGGACATGACTGTATGAAAATTCATGGTTATTTTTACAAATTTGTGCTTTCAGCTGAAATCCAATGTGCCATAATATAAAATATATCAGAGATTTAGTTTTCTTGTTTACATGTTTTCAACAACTTCTATTGTGTGCTTGTGCAATTTACATGTTTCTGGTAAACAACAACATGTTTTGTAACAGGCAAAGATTTGAATACCAGCCCTGTCTAACAGGAACAGGATACAGAGACATTTTTATGATTAAATTACAAAGGATAGGGTTGAGTAATCTCAAATCCCCTCATTTTCAGTTAGGAGCAAATAAAATGGGGCCAGATGTAAATAAGCACCTGTGACCAGAAGCTGTGCTTTCTGAGAAAAAAGCAATTCAAACACATCCAAGCAGGAGCTCATTAAATGATATACATACCTAAAACCACAAGACCTTTTAAGGAGAAGCTTTTTACAAATGGATATCAAATGACTTCCTATGAGGAGGTGTGTGTGTGTGTGCGTGCGCGTGCAAACTAGACTAATTCTTGTATCAGTTCCCAAAGAATTCAGCTGCAGCCTTTGGAGTAAAAACTGCCCAAGAGTTGTCCTGCCACTCAGCTGTAATCTTTCAAGTTGTTCTCTTGAGGTTAAATAAATTCTTTAAAATCTCCTTGAAAATGTTTTTGAAATTAAAAGAACAAAGTTTATACCGTCATCACCACTTGTGCTAAGATTCAAGCCATTTGCTTGTTACTACTATTCCTTGAGTTACAATTAACTTAAAGAAACCTCATCTGTGAAGAATTGACTGGTCGCACTGAATAAGGTATTGTCCACCATCAGGAAGGGAATCAGTTCTTATTTTAAAAATAGATTATTTTTTAAAATACATGTTTTTATTTTAGGTATTTAAAATGCTCTTATTTTAAAAATTGATTGTTTTTTAAAATACGTCTTTATTTTAGATATTTAAAATGCTCTTTTAACCTCTATCTGTTAAACATATTTTTTTCAAATTCTTTTAACACCTCCTTTGTCTGTATACTCTATTCTCACCACTTGTCTTTACTATTCATTATCCAGATGTGGGGTGATGATTTTTCACTGAGCCTGGGGAATCTAAATGGAGACGAAAAGAGCCAGAGGATAAGGGAGAGGGCAGCAGCAACTCAGCAGAGTGTGATTGTGTTTTACCATTAGACAAATCTGGCTGTGTTTGAACAGATTCTAAACCGCAGGTTTAGAGATAGATGATAATTTCCCGTGTTCTCTTGAACCTCTTCATAAATGTCTGGCCATGTCAATATTAGTTATACAAGATGATTTTTTCTGTATAAGGTTCTCTGTTCTCATACACATGTAAATTTCAAGCTGTTTCTTCATCCTCCCATGGGTTAAAATCTGACATACTTTTCAAATCTGGCTACCTTACTTTGTCTCCTACGGAGGCAAGCAACGAGGACTCCACAAGTGTCTCTCCTGGTGAAAACCGGTCGTTCCTCAGAAAGAAAGCTTTATCGGCTGATCAGGTAACGTACAACTTGCCACGTTGCTGCAGATGTTTGAGGTTACCCGTAATCATGCAGTTATATCGGGGCAGCTGGCCCTGGCCCTGCTGTGCGGTGCCAGCTGCGTGCCTCTGCCTTGCCCCTAGGCAAGGAGCGCTGCGGGCAAGGGGCTGCCTGGCAGCTGTGGTCTGTGAGAACAAGAAGGCAAAGTTCACCTGGAAACTGCCAAATTATCCTTCAGCGATGTCTCTGTTTCCATCCCGTTTGGCACCTGTGTGCATACGGCATGTTATTTTTTAATTTGACAGAAAATATGCTTGTTCTCAGGGTGCTATGCATTTTGCAGTGCCGGATGTCTTCATTTTTCTTCAACCATAGTTTTGTGTAGCTCAGTTCTGCTGGTACTGCTGGTAAAGGTGATGGTGATAAACATTAGGTTGTTCATGAAAGCACAGTGAGAGGTAATTCAGGATATGGCATTTTCTAGTAGGTTGAAGGGAGGTAGCTATCTCCTTATATGACTCTTTTTTATTACTGTACATATTGTGTAAACACAAACTCTTTTATGTCTAGTTACTTTGTTCATCATGTGGCTGCTCTCTTCATATACTTACACAATTTCTTAATTAAAAATTGCAAAATCTTTACAGTTTCTTCTCCCTGGTCTTGTCTCAAAATTAACCTGATGAAAGGAAATGCTGCTATGCCAGCTGTGTGTTTTACAAGGACTTGAATAATTGAGGTGGCTCTGCTGCACACTCCCTGCAAACTTGCTAAAGAAAAGCAGGTTGAAAAATGCATTTGCCTGTGATTTTTTTTTCCATTTGCCATGGAAACTCTATTTTGCTAGCTGGTTCAAGCACCCAGTGCTGATATTTGGAACTCACAGGATGGTTTTATCTTAGAATAAGTAGCTCATTATGGATCATGAATTTCTTTGGTACAATCTTCATATATATAACAACAACAACAAAATCAAAGTTCTGTTCTCCTAAACACTGTAAAACTAAGCAGGAGTCAGCTTCCATTTTCAGGAATTCAGACATGCCCTTTCGGTGAGTACTTTTCCCCGAAAACCATCCATTTGCCCAAAAAAGCAGTGCCTGAAGGCGACACACACTACTGCATTTCTTTACCTCCTGGCATTGTAGTCACTTTCTGACTGTCTCAAACCCAGCTGCAAAATAAATCAGTACTACCAGATCCTGTTTCTGCAAGCAAGTCCCTGGGAAACCTACCAGTTCACATAGCTCAGGTTTTGCTCTTGCCTCGTTGGGCATTATCTTAGTGTTACAGCTGTCCCTGACCAAAGGAACGTTTAATTGCTGCTTCAGTATGCATTGACCGAAGGATGTTTAGTGTACACATTACCTTTAAGCACACCTATGACTGATGGTAACTTCTAGCGTCTTTCAGCTGGACTTCTCAAGTCTGTTCTGCCCCAGTGCACAAGGTGCTGTGCATTAGTCCATACCATAGGAGCTGCCCTTCACTTTGGACCACCAGATCTGGAAGATCTCTCATATGCATGTGTTGTGGGAAGGGAGCGGCTCTGATGTAAGGTTGTAGCCTGGGAAAAATATATTTGAGGTTCTATCTGTGTCTGGTATGATCATCCAGCTGACCGTGGAAGAGGTAGACCTCTTTTTGGATAGAAGATAAGCTGTGCATAAATTCATGGGACTGGACCTTTGTGGTGGGGAAGGTGGGAATCAAATGCTGAAATCAAAGCAGATTGTAAGCCTGCATGATAGACTCTTGTACTTCATTTCAGTATGTCACCAGACATACTAAATAGGTTAACACTTGCTTTTTGCCACCCTGGTTAGTAATGTTTCATTTTTGCCCTGAACTGTAAAGAAAAGTTATCCTCAAAGACGACAGATTGATAATGAAGTCTAAATGCACATACAAAGGGAACCACATTTATCTTCTTAGTACGTATGTTACAGAAGAGATGAGGTGCACCCGTAGGTACCTCACCGCTACTCCTGCACCCCTCTGTAGGAATTCTTCCCGTGAGCTGGTGGGTGGCTGATCAGTCAGCTTTCATTCTCACCTATGGCAGAAAATTTCCCACACGTACTTAAACCCGGTGTAACATTTCCCAAAGACAATGAAAAGGATTTGATTTCAGGCCTGGTGGAGGCCTGTTTTTTACCAGCTGGTTTAATAAAACACATTACACATCCCTACAAAGTTTGCCCAACATATCTTTTGGCCATTCCTTCAACAGCAATACAACTAAAGATGTCCTTGGCTTATAGAGGGCCAGAATTAAGGACCTATGCCTTCTTACCCCTTACAAGTACTCCTCTTGGAGTTGAGCATCTGAACGTCCCTAAGCACAGCTAGGCTTTAAATGCAGAATTACGTGCACAGCAAATGGTGTGCAAATTAAAAAATAAAATTTTAAAAACAAATCCTAGAGAAGATCTTTGGCTGTTTCAACTGCAAAATGAGTTCCTCAAAAGACAGTTCTAGATGTGGGCTCTTGTTTTAAGTAAATAATGCAAAATATAGAATTATATTCCAACTATTTGTTATATTCCAATTATATTCTGACTATTCCAGCATTATATGTTGGCTGGAGCTCTGTCCCTAGTTCACCAGGCTAACATTAGACTGTGAAGTATCATTTCTGTTTTCATCGACTAGGTTAACTATTAGCAATCATATTTTCATGGTTGAACTTTCCCAGAAATACACTTTTATGTTTTGTGCAACTACTCACTTATGAAAATACCACCAAGAGGTGTTACTTGTATGTGTTTCTCTCTCACACCCGGGGGTGCCAGTTTGCTAGGTACCACCAGGCTGAGCCCAGAGTAGGTTCAGTAGCAGAAACCTTCCCTTTAAAGACTGTCAGGTCTAACAGATTTCAGCTCCAAGAGCCTGATCACACATCCTCTGCTGACTGCAGCAACGCCACAGTGGAAATGCTTGGCGATCCCCATCCCCATTGCCTCAGCTGATCTGCTTGTGCTAGCACTCTTTACCCTGTTTCAGCTTTAACCTGGCTCATTTGGACGGATCTGGGTCAGAGACTGACTATCCATGTAGCTCAGCAAGCAGGTCTATGGAACAGTAATCTCAACAACAGTAAACTGTCTGGCACCGACAGACCTCAAAGGTGGGCTTTTTACCTCTTTCCCCTGCAGTTAACAGAGAGGAGAATGCCACCTGATCCTCGAAGGTTTGTTTGTTTGTTTGTTTTCTCTTTTTTTTTTTTTTTAATGTTTTTTTCCTCTGAGTCCTCTTCAGCACAAGAAATACATCTGGCAATGTAGTGGCAACATGGGCTAGGGAACTGACGTACGAATTTGTATAGGAAAGAATATGAAAGGAAATATTCAGCCTGAGAATATGGAGGGTTTATTTTTTCAGGCATTACTGAGATTATCTAACTATGGAGGAGGACTGTTTCCATGCTTCCCTGAAATTCTTTTCTGAAGCTCATTGAGCTTCTGATTCATTCATTTTGTGCAAAGCAGAGTGATTTCAGACTTTAAAAGCCTGTATCTTTATTACTGTGGGTGTACTTTTCCCTTTCTTTTTTGTTGCTGGGTAAAAAGAATGATTTCTTTAATTTATCTTTTAGTTCAGAACTCATTATGCACACATATTAACCACTATTTCATAACTTTTAACAGACAAAGCTTTATCTTCTGAGGCATGCAAATGTCTTAACAAAAGTATCTTTACTTTTTTTTTTTTAGGAGCTGTCACTGACATTCTGCTGCTTGGGGATCGGTGACAGAGGGACCCAGATTTCTTCCCTCTTGACTCTCAGAAGGGCATACCTACATAAAGACCAACTGAAGCTTCCTTGGGAGAAGCTGGCAGCTCAGGCATAGTGGGGAGAGCAAAGTGCCTGGGAAGTAGGGAAGAAAAGGAAAAAGTAAGTGGTTCCTCAAAAAAGTGTCTCCCACCCAGGTCCTGCTGCAGTACCACAGAAAGTGAGCAGGCAGGGGGTAGCACTGGCCTTCTGTACTGGGAATTAACTGGTATGTCAGCACAGGATTTCACAGAAGGCAGCTGGTTAACAGATGCAGAGCATGTTTTTTGCATCCAAACAAATCACAGCAAGGTGAAAGAGAGGTGTAGCTGGGGAAACTGAGGCATCAGCATACACATTTTTCCATTGCATGAAGCAATGATTTGTCCAAAATCACACTGGGCCAAGATCTGTTGTCACTTATCAAACTGAAGTTACAATACGAAAATAGCACTGCTAAATGGCATTATCATCTCTCTTCATTCAAAATATTCTAATGAGAAGTGTGAAAATGTTTCACTTGCACATCAGGTGTGTGGTCTGTAGGTAGCCATGCTAGGACAAAAGCCACCCTTCTGAGGTGGGAAGAGGCTGCTCACCCCTCACATCCACCAGCACGAACTTGTCTTACCTTTTCAACACCATTGAAGCATGATGCCACCGAAGCTTTCTGCCAATAAATATCCCCAGGATAAGGCTGCTTACAAGTCCCTGCCATTCGTGAAATTCTCTAAATATTCGCTGTCATGTGCAATATTTCAAAGGCATAAAAGTAAGAGAATGTGTGCTATTTTACAAGGGTGAGCTAAACACATTTCTGTTGCCCTGTGCTTGAGATGAAAAGAAAACAGGCAATTAAATAAGGAAGTCTGGGGTCCATTTTATGGCATTGTATGTGACCGCAGAAGGGAGGGTGGTAATTGCCACTGGTGTGTGATATCCTTTAGCAACCTGACTCAGAGACTATCTCTGCATTCTAGAATGCTGGCATTTTATAAAGCCTGCAGGCATATCAGTCTTCAATACGAGAGCTCACCCCATTAAAGCATTTAAAATTAATTTCAATCCAGGGAATTCAATTCTTGCCTTTAAGCCTTTATGAACAAGTTTAAAGCTGCCATGTACCATAAATTCATGGTGGTCTACAGTGTTGGTTTTTTTAATATAAGCTGAACAAAGCATAGCAATCACATGGGGGACTCAGCAAGGCCCAGTTGGAGTGTACAGTTAATACACCCAGAGAAGAGCTCTTTCTGCCTTTTATAATGGCTGCTGTATGTATAATGTCTACAGAAAAAAATGTCACTGTGATAACTATTCTCCCTTAAATCAGGCGTGCAACAAGGAAAAGATTTATTCATAAAGCAAGCAGGTACCCTGTCCCAACATTATAATATAGGTGCAGTTTGCCATGCTAAAATTTGTCCTGTTCTGCTACAAAATATGGGGAATTCTGCGGCTGCTTCACTTCACACACTACTTCATATTAAAATGTACAATTGCCCCATTCAACCTGTAATGTTCGTAGCTTTGAAGATGAAATAACACAGACCTTCAGCTCTTGCCTGCTTCACCTCTCAGTCCCAAGACATTGTGCTGACCATGGCTAACATGCAGACAATACCTCACTAACCAGGCTTTGTTTTCCAGGCTGTTCTGGATTTCTTCCTGTTTGGCCTCTCTTTTCTCCTACAGTAAGGTAACATTGATTCCCACCTCCTCTGTCCAAGACTCTGCCCTTCACTACCTGTTACGTTTCAAGCAAGCACTGTATGCTGCCACCAGTGCGATTTCACCCCCAAAACATGCCATCATCTGAGGAGACAGTGCTGAGTCCCCTCCCTGGAGCCAGCACATCGACACTGCCACTTGTTGTGCTGTGCCCCTGCGGTGCTGTTGTGCTCTTTGGCAGAGGTGCCCTGCTACAACCTCACTGGCAGCGATCTGATTGCACTGGCAGGTCTCCGGCTGAAGCACCGATAGCTCATGGGATGCTGCTCACCGCCCCATTGGGTTTGCTGATCCAGCTCCCAGCAAGCTTACATGCCAACCCTGAAAGGTGAAATGACCCAAGCTAACTGCCCTCCCAACACTGTGCTAAAAATAGTGGTGGTGGTTTTTAAATAGGATAACTTCTTTGATCCTAGAAAGAAGTAGCTGAGATGGAAGAAGAAGAAGACATCTCTTAAACCTGCTTCCCTTCTGCTCATTTATTTTCTGTTCTGTGATTCTGTTGGTATTTACACATTGACTCCAGTCATAATTAAATTGCAAGCTCCTTAGGGCAGAGACTAGCCTTCTGTTCTGTGTTCATTAACAGATTATTTTTTTTAACAAGACCTCTATGATCGGACTTCTGAGTGATACAAAAATCAACGTCTTATATTTTTCAGGTTCAGGGCAGTTGTCACACAGAGAAGATTGTCAGCTGGTTTAGAATGATAATACATGCACATGAGTTCAATGCTGATGCTAAAATGATAAACAGTTATAAATCAGTGGATGCTAAAACTCAAATTATCATATTAAGGATTTTGAGTCAGTACTCTACTGTGATAAACAGTCCCATCTCTCCATGCTTTATTTCAGGCCGTCTGCACAGTCAGTAAAGGAACAATGCATTGATTTACTCCCAGTTCATATTTTCAGTGTCTTCTGGAGTGGTTAGGGTTGGAAACATATTTATTTTCCTAAGTTAAAGCTTGGATTTCTGGGGGATTCCAGTGGGCTGCTAACTTGGTAATGGCTGCCAGGAGCAGCTACTGACCAAGAGACTTCTGGCTCCAGTCTCTGGGTCAGTTAGAAAACAGTAAATATTGTCCAACATTTTACAAAAGAACTACAAGAATGCTTCTAAAGGAAAAAAAAATCAAGTATATTTCATATTTTCTGTGTGAAACTAAAATTGGTTGATTCTGAACACTGGAAATGTTTCTGTTCTTTAACTGGTTATTCAGAAAAAGCAAAAGAAGGAAACGCTCTGTGAAAATTTTCATTTCAAAGTCAGTTTTTCATTATAGCTTTTACATCCTCTGTATTTGTGACAAATAGAAACCACATGGGGATTTAAGTTATTGTTTGTGTAAAGTGTCAGAGAAAGAAATTTAGAACTTTTTCCAGGCATCAGAAAATGTTAGGAGTTCACAAACTGTCACCAGTCTCATTAATCACCCCGGACTTTTAAGTATGTAATTCTAACCATGCTAAACAATTAAATCAAAGTTAAGGCCAAAGCTTGCCTCTGAATATGCATACACAATATCCATTTAAGTCAATGTGAGGACAAAATTTAGCTCTTAAACCTTTTAACTGATAAAGTCCTAAAATAGCTTTATAGGCAAGAATTTCCTGGCAAGAGTCGAGTTTTGTAAATCTAAAAGCATGCAATCATATTTCAATGTAAAATAGCATATAAATATCAAACCAGATCTTGAATTGTAGCCAAATGCAACACTATATCAAGCATGGCTCAGAAGTGCTATGTAGAAAATTAATGCTTTGTCAAGTTTGTGTGTCGGTACATAACAAACACGGAAATTTGCACATACATATGTATCATTGCACAGAACTGGAAGCTTTCGCAGTCCTTTTTGACTCAGTTACAAGCTCTTTTGTTAAAAAGAATATAGCATTTAGCTCTTAAAGTCAGAGCAGAAGTAGAGATTATTTCAGGAAGAGTTTTAAGGCCAGGCTGAGATAAACTTAGCGCCGTTGCATAGTGCTGTATCCCTCCAGCAGCCACGCTCAGCTCAGTCAGTGGCTTCCTTTAAGAGCGAAGTAAAGTACTTCTGGGTGTGAGCAGCACAGAAGTTTTGATAAAAGCCTTTTAAGCCACTCACTTGGGAAAATCAAAAGCCAGTGAGAAATTTTGACATGTCAGAAAGTAAAATACAATTAATCTTTTTCAGAAGTTCCTGTTTGGCTATTACAGATCTGCCTATGCAGATCCATCCTTATTTAACATTGTATGCACTACAATTTTTCATTTCCTCTCCTAAACCTGATGTTTAATGTTATCCCTTGCTGGAGCACCACCCTGGAGGAAGCTGCAGTTCAGCAGTAGAGTAAGTGATTTCCTTGTAGATGAGATTTGAAGACAAGTGCTTAGTGACTGATGCAATGGAGAAAGCAGAAGCTGTGCTGGGATGCAGCTCGGAGGATGATGTTGTCATAGTGATAAATCAAAACCATCTCCGCAGCAACATTATGAACAGATGTTAGTGGCTCTTGCTGAGGCCAGAGAAGAGGACTTTGAAGCAGTCAGGGTAACCAGAGCCCAGATTACTGCTTTAGCTGTATGAATGGAAAACAGCAGAAGGTACAAGACCAAAGAGGAATAAACTCCAAGGCTAAAGGGAGTGACGATGGTACAGTAGCTACAGATAAGTAAGCTTTCTTTCCTTGACACAGGTTTTCTGGGTATACGTTCACTGTGTGTGCATCTGTAAGATCAAGGAAAATCAAATTTTCTGTCTACTTCAGTGATACCCGTGATGCCCTCAGCTCCACAATTAAGATTCCCAGAGAGACAAGGAGACAAAGACAAGAGAAGAGACATTGGTGGAGCCTGACTAGAAATGTGAGGCATAGCTGAAGAGACCTGAAGATATGCCTTCAACTCTGATCCCTGATGAACCCCTTCAACTTGGCTACTTGAGCTGGGTGCTGACCTGCCTCAGTTCACTCCCCAGGTGAATTAAAGCTAGTGAAAGCCACCTGGCATCACCCAGCAGTGTTTCTAGGGTGGTGTCACGGATGGAGGTAGTCTATCCCAAACCCCTGCTTAAAGAAGAACCAGTGTTTTGTTCAGTCAGGATCTGAATATTTCCATGGATGGATTGTCTCCACAACCTCACTGGCCTCCTATTCTGTTGTTTGACCACCCTCACGGTGAAAATATTTCTCTTGTATCAAGTGGGGAATTTCCAGTGTTGCAGCTTGTGCCCACCACATCTTTTCCTCCCACCTCACCTCACTGGGAAGAGTGTGGCTGCTTTTGCTCTTCACCCTCTGAAGCAGCTGCAAGCAGCAGTAAGGTCTTCCACCTTGGAAGTGGCAGGCCAGAGGCTGCGTCTAATCACTTCAGCCACCCCCAGCTATGCCAACCCCACTCCTGAATCAGGGCCCATAAAGCTGTCAGTGGGGAAATAGCATCTTGTTGCATCTTGTTGTTCACTGAAACAGGCCTTCCTGTGAGTTCTCCGTGTAAACTAATAGTTTTTTGTAACAGGAAAAAAAATATAAACGACACAAAAACACCAGCCTTGTATCTATGATCAAGTCCTTATTCCAGATACAACAGCTGTCAAGACACATATTACAGAAAAACTGCTAGCCTTTCCATGAAATGGAAGAAAAATGACATGCTCATTCCTATAATTCCTGCAGTTTGGTTTCTAGAAGCAGTAGAATGGCAAAATTGTCTTTCAGTGAAAAGTAACTTAAAATAGAATTTAATTTGCAAATGTCTTACCTGTTTCTCCTGGAACATTTTGAATTTTTGCACCAATTATTCTGTGACAAAATCTAATCCTGAGGTATTTTTTCACTGTACTGAGATAGGAAAGAAATTCCAACATTCAGTCTTTTTCTTAATGCACTTTTTCTTGCAGAGAGGTTTTTTGGCATTTCTGTTTCCAAATAACAGTATGCAGCAACACACCAAGAGCCCTAAAACACATAAAAAGACATGCTGGTTCTTTCCTATGTTTTTTTCCCAGGTAAATGAATTCTTCTTAACAAAGTCATATCCTCTTGAACAGACCTCCATCAAACACAATGGTTGTTGGAGAAGACAGTTGCATTGTCTTCTTCAGACAATGCCTATTCTTATAATCAATATTCAGAAACATAACTTTCTAGAGCAAATTGAGTTAGTTTTATGGAAGAAATTAGAGTTCCTCCATATTGATTAGTAAGTCAGTTACCTTGGAAATTTGTCTGCCAACTGACCTCATTTCTAATACCAAGGCATGGAGGCCTTGCTACATCTTTCACCAGTGCTTATTTAAGAATGGCTTAATTCTGTCAGCTCCACTGAGGCTTTCTTGTCTTACCCCAGTGAGAGTGAGGAAAAAAAAGAAAGAAACAGGTTTATTGAGTCTGAATGCTTATGCAAACAATGTAAGCACAGATGAAGATTCATACAACTTATTATTATATATATACACAGAACATACATAGAAATGTTGGTTTTAAATGGCTAAGGTAAACTTGCATTTCAGTAGAGTCCAGATTTTTTTTAAATGTATTTTTTATAATATGCAGTTTTATCATTTTATATATTTTAAGAAGACCTTTCAGAAGGTCTAATAATTAAAGAATCTATAATCCCCTGCATTCTTGTCCCAGTCAACTCACACATCCCTCCCACTTATGACTTGGGACATTCAAAGGTTTGTCATTGTTATGCAGACACGTTATGGTCTACAGCTACTGATTTTCTCTACTGCTTTAAACACATGCAAAACTTTCTGAGAAGGACACTTTCTGGTGACATGCTCAGTTACATCCCTGTAATCGCTATTCCCTCCAAATTCAGTTTTGTGCTCGGGTAACAGTTGGACTTGATGATGTTGAGGTCTTTTGCAACCTAAATGATTCTATGATCAAACAGTTGTCTCTGATGGCAAAGTTTTAAGAGCTCTTACAATCCCCACCTTTGGCTGCTCATGCTCCCTCAGTAGTGCTGAAGCAATAGTTTGCCACTGCATGATACATCACTGAAAGAATCCAAATTTTTTTGTTTTGTTTTTGTTTTCTTTTAAATGCAGTTGTGTTTTTTATTATTATTATTGTTATTATTTAATTTACTTTTTTTTTGCTGTTTGTTTGAAGCCAGTATGGTGTCTGGCACATCTCTACAAAGAGTTAAACCAGCACAACTGAGGAAGCAATCAATTGTAGCTATGGGGCAGGAATAAGCAGCAATTGCAGGAACCTCTTAAATCAGCTGCCACCTGAAAAAAGTTCCTGTAACTCCATCATTGTGTGATGTGCTGGGGGAGTAGAAGAGTATTTTTATGAATATAACTGCAGTGATTCATGTGTTTGGTGTTCTGGAATGTGTTGAGCATATGGTATTGCAGGCTTTATGTAAGTGACCTTGCAAGTTTGTATTTTTAAATCTATTATGGAACAACTAATGAATAGGTTCTGATTTCTCCTTCCCACTGATGCAAATCTTGAGTTTCTGATAAGTACACTGCCTGGGACAGACCCCACAGCTTGTACTCGAGGACAAGCATTTCTTCCATCCCGATGAAATGAGGGGTTCTCTGCAACAAGATCTCTTGGGAGATTTTTGCTCCTGGCACATGCTACCTTGGGTTTTTCTGTGGGAAGAAATGATGTGAGCCATGATAGCAATGAAGAGACATGCTGTGTACAAAGTCTTATCATTTTCCAGGAGCACAAATAAGCTAGAAATCATTCTACTTTTCCTGTTCCCTGACAAAAATATAAGGCTGTGACTGTACTAGTGAGCAACACGCTGCCAGGGAACATTTCTGGGCCCAAAAGCTCCTTCATCTCTGGTGCTGGTGGACATTTCCATGGCAGGATTTTGGCCTGGCATCCTGTGGATGCTGTATTGAAGAAAAGAACATGGTTAGGAGTTTTTCATCTGCTTGTTGATCACCTCCATAAAAAGCTGGTACCTACACACCAAGGCCAGCTGAACCCTTCTTCCAAGTTTTGTAGTTTAATGCAAACACCCAGCATGTCATGGCACAAACTGTTTTTCTTACTTTAGACCATCAAGACCCTAGCAGCATATTGTAGGCAAATGCATTT
The DNA here is from genome assembly GCF_964211835.1 of Anser anser. Classification (NCBI taxonomy): domain Eukaryota; kingdom Metazoa; phylum Chordata; class Aves; order Anseriformes; family Anatidae; genus Anser; species Anser anser. Next base: position 149,357,316 of record NC_139720.1, on the reverse strand, counting down.
CCTCCGTATTGTGCTGAAATTCCTGTGCTAGGCATTTAATGACTGCACACTGTGTTTAGCTGGCTTGTAAAGAGTGACCTAAATGTGTGATAACTATATATTTTTTTTCAACTGTAAGTAGTTAATTCTAAATATTGGATCATATAGTCTTGAAGCCTTTTAAGTGAAAGGTGTCAATTAGTAATTTGTGGAGTTCTGGACTGCCTTTGGTGACACATATGGTCTGTAAGGTCTCAGATGCAGAAATTGATCAGAATAGCTCTTCCAAAATAATTATTCCTCTGAGCTATTCTGCAGGCACTAAGCCAAAATGTAAATTAGCATGTTCCAGAAAAATTACTCTCCTTATAATGCAGGGTAAATATCCTAAAAGTAAATTTCTATTCCAAATTAGACTACCTATATGGAGGAGTCACTGTAGAATATAGGAGTAGCATAAAAATACATGGACTGTGTTAAGATTTTGATTACTCATATAATCCTGATGTCAGTAATTTTACTAAAAATTGCTGTATTCCTACATTCCTAAAGGCATTTAGTACATGCGCAGTTGTTTCTGGCACATCTATAAAGCTAGATGATTATGTCAGACATTTCTGTCCCATATTAAAAAAAAAAAAAAAAAGAGAGTGAGTTCCCAGGTTTGCAAACTTCCTGTGGAGATAAGGGCTATTTTATAGTTTTAGTACAGCAAATCCAATGCAATGAACAAGTTTACTTACCTGAAGGATAAATCAGCTAAGGTCCCATTTAGATGAACAATTATTTGTCTGGCAGAGTGAGTTCACGTTGTGAGTCCCCATCCTTATGCTCTCCCATTTTACAGCTGCAGAGTGATCTAGGCTGAGAAGCTGATAACCCAGAAAAACACCTAGAAAAAAAGTATATATTTCTAATCTGTATTAATATCTTGTTCCAAACTGGGGTCTTTATTTGGCACCACACAGTTGTGCTGCACATGTCAAACGAATGGAAAAGAATGGCAAGCTTACAATACACATCCCTTTTTACTGTGATTTCCTTAGAACCTTCCATTGCCTTATCTAAACATAGAAAACTTTCTGCTGTTAAAAGCTGTAACTAATAATTTCAAGAGCAAAAGCCAGTGTGTGTGTGGGTACCCAGTCGCAGCCGTTCAGCCCAAAGGCAGTTTGTGAAAGATCATATTCCCTCCCCAGCTTTCAGTATCTATATTAATTAGCACTGTGTTTTTTATTTTTGCCTATAGATACGATGTTGACTATTCAGTATTTTAGATTCTTTTCTTTTCCCAGTGGCCTCCAAGAGTTTGGTTCAGGTCTCTACAAGTAACATGGCCTGCTCAAAATTATACTGCAACACCACAGTTCTAATTATTTGTATGCAAAATTAAAATGCAAGAGAATAATTATGCCAAAAATGTTCTCTTGTCTAGACAAAGCCTTGTAAGGGTGGCAGGACTGGGGAAGGCTCCCGTGTTTCTCTCCAGGAAATCCTGCACGCTTACCATGCAGAACAAGCACCCTGAGGTCAATGCCTCTGGGCCATGTCAGACCTGCTGAGTATCAGTGCACATGCACCAAGACTGTTAGGTTTTGATAGCATCAGGCTGACTACTCATAAGGTACTGATTGCATACTACATGTAACAAGACTGACATGTCCTGCCTGTGCTGGCTTTACTTCATACCTGACTTTTGCATGAAAAATGACCACTGTTTAAAAAGAGTCTTCTTCCACCAGAACAAAAATTCTGAGTGGTAAAAGGCACCTGCTCTAGAAATCCATGGATATATCAGGCCAGGCCTCACAGTAAATTTAATCATAGGAGAAACCTTTTAGATAGAATAGTCAAATGTAGAAAAAAAAATGTCTTCTTGAAGGCATCCTGCTAATTAAGGAGTTGAAATTCAGGCAACTACAACCTTAGGAAATGTTTCATGAATGTTGGTGCACATCTTTGTGCATGTGCCAGACTTTTGAATGTATAGCTTTTCCACTGCCAGGGATATGAATGTGAAAATGTCTAATAAGTAAACCCTGAGCCAAGCAGAAATGAGAGAGCCAAAAAATCTGGCTAACCCAAAACACTTTTTGATATTTCTCTTAAGAAGGCATCTACAAAGCACTATATTTTAGGACCAAGGCTTTTTACTGTTACTGAAGTGTTAGCAGGAATAGTTCAGTAAAAAGCTGGGGCTAATAAATCCAAATGAAAAATTGTTACCGAGCAGACACAGAAGCCAAATTAAAAATAGGACTATCACCACTTTATTAAGAGCCATATTTTTTAAAGTGCCTGCAGGGTATTGCTTCTCGTATTTTCGCCCCAAGACCAAATCTTGGTTCTGCCTGCAGTTATCCCAAGACAAGTACGCACCAAATACAGCCAGCTTTATTTTAATATGCACACGTACCCTGAACAGCAGAAATTGTACATGCCATATCTTGTGAAATATATTCTGTCCACAAGCTTAAGCAGTCTTCACAGGAATGCAAGTACAGGCTGTGCAGTTACTTCCATGACTGAGTATGAGACACCATGAACTGGGTCAAGTGATGGGTGGCAGGGGTCCAGGGTGCTGGAGTCATGTGCCTGATGTGCACGCATGTGTCTGTGTGGTGGGGGCACCTCAGGGCACTGCAGATCACATGCTGGGAGGGAGAGAGAGGAATGAAGGCTGTCCTGCCGGTCTGCTGGTCTGCAAGATCCCTCGTGGAGGCACGATGATAACTGGGTAACTAAATAACTGGCTGCTTACCAGGTGAGGGATGCCAAACACCAGCTGTAGCCTGAAGTAGGAGAGTAACCATGGCACTCTGTGTATGCATCATGTTGGCTTGCCCAGGCAAGAGAGCACTGATGTACAAACACAAGGCTGACAGTTTATGACCTTTAAATCATGCCCTCTGTTCCTTCTCTGTGCTTAAGGAGGGATTTTTTGATGGGAAAAGACAACCTTCCGGCCACATGCTCCTTGAGAGCACGGACTTTGTAACAGCTGCCTGAAAGTGAGGAAAAGGTATTGCAATTATCTAACAGAGAGGACCTGGTTCTTAAGATAATAAGATCTAAAATTAAATCTCCCTTTCTCATATGAAGACGAGATGTCTGTTAGTGGCAGCAGCGAAAAGGCCTGAGACTGTATTTGGGACCCAAAAATTTCCTGGAAAGATGCTAGGGCTGGATGACAGGGATACTTCAGTGGTCTTGTTTATCTGATGGCTATCTGACCCATTTCTTACAGTGTGAAGTGTATCTTAGTGCTGTTTCCTACTTGCTGTGTCTTTCATTGTCACACTTCCACAAAGCTGGCTAACATTAAGCATGGTAGAAACTTCTTACTATGAGAGGAGTCACAGGAAGGCACTATTACAAATTGGGCTTGGTATAAGACAGGATTTAGGGATCAGAATCCCCAAGAGTGGAATGTATAGGACCAAAACTGCAATTTTAGATTCCAATTTCAGTACTGTCTTGACTTGCAAGCTCCGTGGTGGGAACCGTGGGCATTTCCTGATCACTCTTTGTGAGCACTTTGGTTCTCACAGGTCTGATTGAAATCTAGCTGCTCAGCTTTACTGCACGCAATTACCCTGGGGATCCTAATCTATCAGACATTATCAGAGCACACTTACAACACCCACTGGATTGGACTCCTCAAGTAATGTTATTGTTTCTACTTCTTAAAAAAAAAAAAAAAACAAACTGGATGCAGTAACACTCCTCTTTCATAATTCAGTGGTCAAAGCATCCACTCAGGAAATAGAAAACTCAGTGCAGTGCCCTCAGACCAACATCTGACCGTGTCATTCTCTATCAGCTTCCCTCCTGCACCAGTTAAAGCTATGACACGCTAAAGAAAAGATTTCAGCTGTAGTGAGGAATGAGATGGAGATACATACTTATGATGTTGCATCTTAGTGAACACAGCACTGAGCTGAGAGCATGGAGTCCTTTGTTTCTGTTTCCAGCACAATTTCTGTATGTCATCTGATGGCTATTTTATTTAAAACACAAAACAAAACCTATGAAAGGGACTGTAATTCAGATGCTCTCTGCTGTGCCATCAATGATAAGCTGCAGAGTAGTTCTTTTGTCTGTATTACATGCTTGGTCTCTGGCCCTGCCATTTCTGTGATAGCCCCTTCTTCACTATTCACTGCAAGATGCATGAAAGGTAGGTGACAGCCTCCATGGAGAACAATAGCAACAATCTCTGAAAAAAGTAAAATAATTTGGGAGCCTCACAACTTGACTTAGTGACCTGAGAAAGAGTAGAGCATGTTCTCACCCCCAGCTCACACACACACTTGGTAAGCTTGAACCACAAGTGACTGGTGGAAAGGATTAGGGAAGGAGCTGGCCTGGAGAAGCGATTGTAGTCGGCTTGCCTAGACAGACAGAGAAAAGTGACACGGGAGAGACATCCTGTGCTGATGGAAAGGCTGGAGAGAAATCCAGAAATACCAGTATGATAGCAGACTTTTCCCAGAGTTAGCAGTCACAGAACACGTTTGTCAGAGGAGAAAGCAGGCGACAGTTACACTCCATCAGAATCAGAAGGGGAAAAGTCCCATGACACCATCATCTCAGAAGAAATTCTCAAGCAAGTGTCCTCCCTACCAGCACTTTGATTAAAAATCTAAAGGACAGAAATGACCTTGAGACTGTGACCTAAGGAGATAACATCGTTTCAGTAACTTTTGGTTTGCTTTATGTCTTCACTGCTGTTGTGTGGGAGGAAAGCGAGGCACAAACTTCCTTGTTCTTTGAGAAAAGAAGACATCACAGGTGTTTGCACTGCTTGCATGGGGGAAACTATGGTAAGGTGGACAGATGGAGGACAGCCTATGCTTTCCTGGGGCTGTAAAAGCAATATCACATCACTGCCAGAATGGGTCATGCCTTAGAGCAATGGAGTTCAGGCCCAGTGTTCATCACTGCCTGCCACCAACCTTCTCTCCTTCTCTGATCATGGGGGATGAAGAGACCTGAATCAGCAGGGAAGACCTGGAGGGGCAGCCTGGAGACGATATCAAATTGTGTCACTTCTGCTTTCTCTCACAGCTGTTGTGGCCTCTTGGCTTGTTCCTCTGCATCCAAGCCAACAGCACCGTCACCTGTTGTCAGTATTCAGGCTCTCAAGCTCTTTAAGCTCCTTGCTGAAAGATGCTTCCCAAGTGTTAGCTCCAATCGTGCCTGAGCCACACCAGTGAAGGTGCAACCCCAATAATAGTATGCAGAAATTATGTGGAAGTGATAAATATTTGAATGATTTAATCATTAGTCATATGATTATCTTTGATAATCTAAGCAAGAATAGCACTGCTATCTTGATCCAGCCTCTGAATGGAAGTAAAGAAGCTACTGCAACATTTAAAGGCAAGCAGCTACCCTAGAGACAGCCCTCCCTGGATGTCAGGAGGCCTCCTGACTGTTTGCAGAAGCCATGTCACTTTGGCCTGCCTTCTGTGTTGGTGACACCTAGGCCCGACCATTTCCTGGCCTATCCTGAAGGTACACCCTAGGATCTGTCGTTTGTAGGCTGCAAGGTAACCTGTATCCCAGAGAAACCCAGCTTACTTTCAGCAGTAAAGTGGTAGCTGTGCTCCCCAACAGTCTTCCAAAGAACATTAGTGAAGGTTTTTTTTTCTGTATACTGTGCTATTCCCCCCGCAAAGCCAATAAAGACAGGGAAAAGAGAGTGACCATGCTAACGACTGGCTAATGTAAGTGACGGCCAAGTTATAGTAGTATTAGCTATTGAGAGATGGACAGCAGCAAATAGTGGCTGCTTTCTTACATGTTAGTGTGTAAATCCTGCTGACGACTGAGATCAGCAGAGAATTGAATTGTATAGTCAGATGGACTATGTGGTCACCTCTTCCCTCACTTGTTCCAGTAATCCTAATTCTCTCAGCTTCTCTAAAACAAGAGAGCATCCTTGAAGACCTGGTAGCAAACGCTTCCTTAGAGCAGTTGAAGTGCTGCTGTGTATGTGTGGTCAAACATATACGTGTATGTGTATGCAAAAGTGTCCGTAGGAGAGACAATTATATCAGCACTGTAACAGGAAGGTAGATGGCCTTTCTTGTTTGAGTACAAGTAGTCCTTTAAGTAATAGCAAGCTTGCATAACAGCACGGAAATTTAAAGCCGATCTCTGTTTGCTCTAACAAATGTAAGGCTGGCACCTCGTCAGTTATGACTCAAGTAACACATTATAACACTTCAACCATATTGAACTGTGCGTCACCAGAAGAGTTATTTCGTACTGTATTTTCTTACTTATGGAGGAAGAGCAAGTAACAGAATGGATTTTTTTTTTTTTTTTTTTTTTTTGTGAGCTGTGGGTTTCCATTCACTTTGACCTGGATGCACTGTAACATGATATGACTGCAAGACTGGCTTTCTTACAAAAACACCTTATACAAGTAACAGTGTTATTTCTAAAGAGGAACTGTGCTTTACACAGTACTCTTTACTGTAAGCACTGGTGAGGTAATGAGGTCATAAAAATCATCAAAAGAAAAAGATTTAAGAGTTTTAGTTTCACTGTTGACCAATGTGAGGAAAATAACTCCCTCTCTTTTGCTCTCTGCTTTTCTTCAGGGAGGTCTGCAGTCTCTGTTACTGAAGACCACTGACCAAGAATGGAGATGGAGCAGCTGTGACTTCATCTTTTGCTCTACTCAGAGGTAGAGCAATCATATTCCCCAATATTTTCCCTATCGTTCATAAAGATTTGTGATACTCCAAAGCATGCAACACTTCCAGTTTTCCTTATTTCTTTTTCTTTTCTTTTCTTTTCTTTTCTTTTCTTTTCTTTTCTTTTCTTTTCTTTTTTCTTTTCTTTTCTTTTCTTTTCTTTTCTTTTCTTTTCTTTTCTTTTCTTTTCTTTTCTTTTCTTTTCTTTTCTTTTCTTTTCTTTTCTTTTTTCTTTTCTTTTCTTTTCTTTTCTTTTCTTTTCTTTTCTTTTCTTTTCTTTTCTTTTCTTTTCTTTTCTTTTCTTTTCTTTTCTTTTCTTTTCTTTTCTTTTCTCTTCTCTTCTCTTCTCTTCTCTTCTCTTCTCTTCTCTTCTCCTCTCTTTTCTTTTCTTTTCTTTTCCTTTTCTTTTCTTTTCTTTTCTTTTCTTTTCTTTTCTTTTCTTTTCTTTTCTTTTCTTTTCTTTTCTTTTCTTTTCTTTTCTTTTCTTTTCTTTTCTTTTCTTTTCTTTTCTTTTCTTTTCTTTTCTTTTCTTTTCTTTTCTTTTCTTTTCTTTTCTCTTCTCTTCTCTTCTCTTCTCTTCTCTTCTTCTTTTCTTTTCTTCTCTTCTCTTCTCTTCTCTTCTCTTCTCTTCTCTTCTCTTCTCTTCTCTTCTCTTCTCTTCTCTTCTCTTCTCTTCTCTTCTCTTCTCTTCTCTTCTCTTCTCTTCTCTTCTCTTCTCTTCTCTTCTCTTCTCTTCTCTTCTCTTCTCTTCTCGTCAGATGCTTTTAATCTTATAATCTTAGGCAGCTTCTTGTGTTAGCCATTTTATCTTTTGTTCTGAATAACAAATCTTTTTCCTTCATTCACTTATTGTCACAATGTTTAAATCACTTTTCCTCTTTAATGTTGCAGGCTACAGTACTCATGCGTATCATAAATGGTGTTCACTCAATACACAGTTAAACCTTTTTTTCAAGATTAACTGAGTAGGTATCCTCCATTCTTCTTTTGTTCTGTCAAGAGCTCTTTCTCTCTCTCCCTCTCTCTGTATTCACTATAGAGTAAATCCATATTCTGCTACCAAAAGATGGAAGTGAAAGAAAAACACTGTGATTCTTTCCCCTTGTTTTAGTGCTTGAAGCACCACTGTGGGCAGCCATTTTCTGTTGCCCTGTACAGTCATTCACCAGGTTCTCCCCTACCTGTGGTAATCTTACAAGAAGAAATAGGAGGAGATAAACCAAACTGTGGATGTTGTAATTGGCATTAAGAAGCAGGTAGTCTTATTGTGAACTGCTTTTAACTAAATATTTTTCTTATTTTGTTTTTAAACTCATCAGGCATAATTGCCTTGATTCACACAAAAAACTAATTCTCTGAAGTGTATGAAAGGCTTGAAATCTTGAACCTCATTAAATTCATCCTAAAAGCAAAAAGTTGGTATGACTTTCGAAAGTGGGATTACTGGATTATTTCTGCGTAACTTTAAACTATAAAGGAGGCTGTACTCTATTTCAGGTTGTCAACAGTATAGAAGAAACACAGGTCTAAGATAATGAACTTAGTTTTCAGTACTTTGGAATGATTTATACAGTTGCAGTATTGCAGTATACCATGCTGTCTTCTAATACTCGTCTGATGCACTCCCTTTCAGTCCCAACTAAGTGATGCTACTGGTAAATTATGCTAGCAATAACAGGCAGTCATATTTCACATGGGAATGTTTGATGTAGAATGAACGAATGAATGAGGGTTCCTCAGTCCTGAGGGGTTGCATTTCTGAGGATGTTTTAAAAACTGTCTTAAAATCATTCATAAGTGGTTGTTGTGATTGCTGGTAATATGCGACAGAGTCTCTCAGCAACAAAACAGCCTGAAACTTATTAATAACTGAGTATCATTGACTTCAGCTGAAGACTGTTTAAATCTGGGCTTTGATCCACGTTTAGAAGAAGACTTAGCTGAGAAGTGACCATTATCTCAGCTGTCCACCCTTCCCAAGGTTTCAACCACAATAATAAAGAGGTTTAAATGGGTTTGACATCCAGTCCACCAGTGTTGTAATATCCAGCATGATATATTATTGACATTAATGTTAAACCACTATCAATTTTGTTTGTGACTATAGGACAAACTGTAAAAAGAAGGTGATTTAGGTATCTGTCCTGCTCAACCACTGCTGACAACAACTGCCAGGAGAGGAATGGGATAGCCGTGGGTGAAAGCTGCCTCAGCTATCTCAGCTGAGTTGGCCAGTGAACACAAGCCTGAGCCTTTTTGTTGTAAATTTATTCCACCAAAGCTGGAGGTGTTCATGTATCTATCTAGAAGCTCTATTCAAGGAGATCATGAGTTCTCAGACAAGCAAGTAAACAAGTCCCAATAAGACTGACAGTATATTTCAAAGGCCTAATTATTACAATCTTTGCATAAAAGATGCAGATGTCAAAAAATCAAAATTAAGAAAAATAAAATAAAATTAGGGCAGTGAAAGCTTTGACAACAGTTGATCTTTCCAGTGACTCAGGCATTTCTCCTAGTCCTCTTATTCTTTTCATGGGGAGTCCTGTTAAGGCTGTAAGATAGCAGCTTTGGGCTATGCCCTTTCAAATCACACCTACCACTCATTCCTTCCTTACTTATTCACTGCCTCATCACTCATCTGCTCCCATCTATCCGTTTGCTAACGTCATTCACTACCTCCTCCAAAACTACCTCCCCATCCACTTTCTGAACGAGGGATTCAGATGGCTCACAGAGTTTTGTTATTTGTTTTATTTTCCTACACTCCAGAGGGTTTCCTCTCAGAGGGGCAGCTGCAGAAACCTGTGGAGCTCTGGAGGAATTTGCTGCCAGCACACTCTTCACTTTCCAGAAATACTCTAGGGTACAGAGCTGTTGACCCTCTCTGTTTCCTCCCTGTGGCCATTGGATATCGGAACTCCGTAGCAGCAGGATGAGCTTTCCTGCTCCCATGAGATTTTTCACTCACCACACTTACAAAGCATGTGCTTGGCTCTGAAATACTCCAGACTGAATTACTAAGGTTAGTTGCATAAAGAAATTGTAACATTTTTAAACAGTCGTAATGTTTGAGCTCAAACATATTCTGCAGTATGCTCCCTTTCAAAATTATTTTATAGAGAAAATGCCAAACCTTAAAAATTAAACCTTTTGAGCTTAAAACTCCAACATCAGCATTTTTTGTGCCAAAGTGTCAAAATTATCTCTTAGCACAAAGCATTTTCAAGTATTGAACTTAGTCCACAATTCCAAAATTTTAGATAATACTTAGGATTACAAAGCTTCCCAACATTGTGCTCTTATTTAAACACTGTTTCCCTTAGCTATAGAATATTCTCAGTTTTTTATAGTTTTATAGCCATCATTGTTATATAGACTTTAAAAAAAGCTTAAAAACAGATATAAATACAATGAACTCCAAATCTATCACACATAAAATGTGATGTTTAAGCCAATTTCATATATTTTGGCTTGACTTGTGATTCTTGAATGCTGTGATTGGCAACAGTAAATAAAAACTCATTAATATTCACCTTTTTCCTACTACTCTGAATTATTTTCCTTTTTGTATTTCAAACTACAAGAATCCTTTCAGGGTTGTGAAAATCTCAGCTGTAGCCCACCCCTCTCCATCTTATTTCTTAGCCGGTTTTAAAATGATTTTTCATTTCCGGCTTCCAAAGGACGTACCTGAATAAAATAAAAAAAGATAGTAAAAATATCACCTGGCAGCATATTTGAACTTTAGAGAAAATTTCCTGAACGCTGAAGAAAAAGAGAGCAAATATCAAATTTGAATGAAACAAAAGAGAGGGTGCTAATTATGGACTTGCTGCCACCATTTCATCTTCCACTTGCAAAATGCAAATATAATTCCCACTGAGTTGTTTAAAAGATCACACGTCTGAATTACAAAACGGCATGTGCCATAGCCTTCTGAATAATCATGTTTGCTTAGGATCAATGTATTGAGTGACTGAAGGAGATATGTCCGTCAGTGTGAATGTTATGATACACTGTGCATCTGTTGACAGAAAGCACTCATGTTTACAGAGCTGAGCCCTGGTTGCTTTGTATCTCCGAGTATAATGTATAGCTATGTTTGCAGTTGCTTCAGGTCAGGAATATGCTAATGAATCATGTTCTGTGACCACAGGTAATGTTTAAGATGACTTACAGGTAGATAAAAACGCAGTTTTTCCAAAATGCCCTGAGAAAGGAAAAAGTAGATTTCATGTATTCCTTTCTGTTAGTGTGGTGGCTGGAACTGGGCTCTGGTCAGCAGGCCCTTGCTTGCTGTGGAAGTTTCCTAGCTGGTACTACCTCATACACATCATATAGCCGCCTTGGGTGGCCTAAGGGCAGAGAACAAGCTAGTCTTTACCAGCTTCAACTCCCAGGCTCAATGGAAGGCCTCTTCTCCTCCATTTATTTTCCCTGATTCCCCTCTGACCTCACGGCAACTGTGGTACCACGCTGTGTGCTCCCCCTCCGCAGCCCGCTGCCCACATGTGGGTGAGCACAGCCAAGCCCGTGTCCAGCAGCTCCCTCTGCCTTGCGAAGAAATGAAGTTATGCCTGTATCCAGTAGCTCCCTCACTGAAGAAACGAAGCCCCAGTAAGCTGACCAGATGAATCGACCCACGACATGGGGCTGAGCCTCCTCCTTGTGCCACCACTGCCTCTCTACATCTGCTGCTGCTTTGCAGGGGGGAGGGTCACAATTTACCCTAGGACAACAGCTGTTCTCCATAGAGAAACCAAAATCTGATGGATTTTCAAGATTTTGGTAGGTGTTTTTTTTGTTTTGTTTTGTTTTGTTTTGTTTTGTTTTGTTTTGTTTTCCTGGTACAATAGCAGGAGGAGATGCTTTCCTGATAACTTTATTTTGCTTTACCTATCAGGTCTGCAGTAGTACGCCGAAAGCTTGTAAATCATAGGCCGGAACTGTGAGGTAGTGTAAACTTCTGAGTGAAACCTGTGAGACTTTGCCAACGAGCCCCCAGCCGACCATGCGTACTCCAGCAGCCAGAGGAAGCACTTGGTGGGACGTGCGGGCGGCGGCGTCCATCTGAACTACGCGGCGCTCGGCCCCCGCCTGGGCCCAGCCAGCAGGTAGGGAGGACATTTTTAGCTCACCGAGGGGAGCTGCCGCTTCTGGCTTCTGGGGAGAGCCCGAGCGGGAGCCTTGGCTGCGCTCCCTGGCTGGACTCGCACACAATGAGCCCATAAGGGCTCTGCCAGCTCCCCACTGCTGGCTGGCTGCTGGCTGGCAGATGTAAACGGCTCCTTAGCTGGAGGGTGACCCTGGTATTCAAAGCCAACACACAGACACACACAATGAATATTTTTATTCCCTCGTATAAATTGTTAGACGTTTGCTGGCAATTATTTGCTAGAAGTTAAGGCCTGGAAGCCTTCTGCAATATTTTTCTAGCTCCTTTTTTTTTTTTTTTCTCCCCCAAAATGCAGCATTAATCTTGTTTTGGCTGTGAGTGTTTTGCATTTTATTGTTTTTGTTTAAGGTGATATCTGGCTGCTGCTACTTTGTTTATACGGCAGGAAGAAAATTTGTTTTCCCAGACAAATGTTTTACCTCTTACACATATGTTGTCCTGTTAGCAAAAGAGGACCTGATCCCCCCAGGAGCTCAGGTGCTCAGGCCTACTGCTATGGGGGCCCCAGAATGAGAGTGGTTGACATTTTGGCATGACCAGGACCCCTGTCTGTGTTGAGTACTACAGGAATAGGCAAATGTTTGACCAAAAAATGCAGACAGCAATCCTGTCCTTCTTTGGCACCTCTTTTGAGTCTTAAGGGCATGAAGTGTTATATGAAAAATAAAGTTTTGTCTAATATTCTGCTGCCTGTAAAATCAGCCATTGGTGTGGATAGACATTTGACTCTCTGTTTCCACTTCTTAAAGAAAACAGGGAAGAAGAGAATAAATCTTTAATTTAAGGAGATAATTCTCACTATTGCAGGCATCATGACTGTTGTCCTCTTTGCTTTGCTAAAAGAATCTCTCAAACCCAGTACTCCAAGTACCTTTCCCTTTCTCTCTAAAACCTAAGTTATAGTGTTTTGAGAGAGTTTTTATGTATTTCAGAAATTCATTGGCTTCATGTTGTTCCTTTTCTTCTCGGCTGTCTTGTATGATGACAATTACAGAGGCCTCTTAAGTTTTATTTTCCTCACTAACATTGCTGTCAACATACAGGATGAGGACAGCAAGCTTTACAAAGTATACTTAGTCTTTTAATACACAAAGTATGTATTTTTGAATCCCCAAGTAACTTGTAATTTCATACAAACAGTATCTTCAGGGTCTGCAGAATTTATTTCAGCTCACATTTATTGCTTTATTTTTTCTTTCTGCTGAGATAGAAGGTGGCCTTCTAAATTTATAACGCTACTACCACTGCGAATTTACTACCAGCCAAGTACTTACAATTAAAACAATACACAAAACATGTACACAAAGCTCACTGCAGGGAAAGTATTTGATTCCAAGTCTGTGCAGACAAGGAGAAAAGAAGGGACTGAAACTGCCGAGTAACTCAGTGTTGTGGAATACCGCTGTAGAGAGGCGCACTCCCTAAATGCAGCCTTCTGACGAAGGGTTCTGCAGTCAGCAGTCCAAGGGTATATTTTCTCGAAGCAACATCATACTCGGTTTGCATTAAGGACTTTGGACAATTTTATTTAACCTTTGTCACCTCATAGAGTCCTTATACATAATACTTATTGCCAAAATGATCCTACATATATCCATACCCGTAGCTCCCACCAATTCCTGATTTCTAAGCAATGTCACTCATTTTAAACATGATGAAACACATAGTATGCAAGCTCAGTGTCTGCTGAATTTTGCTGCTGAAAGCTGTTCACTACAGAAACAAGGAACTCCATGAATTCACTGTGGAAAGGGTGGGGGACACTTTGTTAATAAAGGGAATTAATCCCCTTAATAGTTTAAGCTTGTATATCAGCGTGCTGTGCCTTTTATACTGCTTGGGCTTTTGCTGCCAACCACATCTCCACTCTAAGCTTTGAAACATCAAAAGGGATGTCAGTAACTTCAGTTGCTACTCTCAGTTTCTGCTGGTATGAGAGGAATGCTGGCCCTGCACTAGAAACCACATCTCTCCTTTTTAACCCCTACTGATAAAGCAGTTCATGAAAGTCATGGATAGATCTCTTACTTAAACACATTTGATTTGTTTGAACTGGAAACTATCACAGCTCACTGACCTTTTAATAGTTTACCAACAAAAATGTAAATAGTGGCATTTGTGAGCAGATGCACATCAGAAATAGCACATCTTGGTACAAAATGCATCCTAGAAACTTGTCTTTGCATTCTCTTGTGTGTTTAAAGGAAATAAATAACTTAACTTCTGTTTCATCTTTTCACCAGCTGGCTTTCAAAGCACCTCCATATTTAAATGTGAACTCTAGATCTTTAACTGAAATATAAAATTCTGGGCTACAATAGCAAGAAATAAAAGGAAATATACTCCAGATTGCTGATAAATGCTATGTAAATTCATACACATTCTGCGTATACTGGGTTACTATTTGGTTGTGACTAATTACTTACAAGGATTCATACATAAAACTCAGCTTCCAGTGATTTCAGTAAGGCTTCCCTTATTTAGGAAGGCATTGACCAGGTATTTGGTCATTGATCAGGTATTGACAAGATTTGTTCACATAATACCTTTGGTATTTGCTTATTTTCTGCATACATATATGCATGAGGTCGTAGAATAAAGCTTTTCTTGGAATAAACACGGAGAGACCCTGCTTACAAATGTAAAGCAGCAATGTGTGACAAATAAGTGTGTCACAAATGCATTACACAAATGAAGTTCACATGTAAAATACTTTTTTAAATGTTTATAGAGTTCTTTTTACTATTTGTGGTACATCCCTATTAATGGCTGGCACAACACAGAGGGGAAGCAGTGGGTTTTGACTTGCTGAGATGTATTACAGTTCTAGCACCATATGTTTACATTGCATCTTTACCAACAGCGATGTTCATGCCAATGGTTGGGCCTTGGCACACACAGCGTGTGTATGGCAGGTGACTGCTGGAGGACTTTGAGCCCATGCTGCAGGTGAGGTGTTCAGGGTGGTGTTCCTCTGCGTTACTCCAACCTTGGTTCCCTCAGGAGCAAAACTGCTCTGAACACCAATGATGTGCTTGGTTGTATCTCTAGGTATAAAAGGAAGGCAAATGCATACCAAACCCAACCTCCTCCAGCATACTGAGTCACTAATATAGATGTACAGAGTGCTTTTTTGTGTTCCATTATCAGCCTTACAAGTGTGTCTATACATGTGATATAGTACAGTAATTTTCCAGGGTATATCAATGATGATATTACAATATAAGCCTTAAAAAGATATAATATCATACAGAACCAACATATATGCACTTAGCTATTTGTGCATAGTAAAGTGCTTGGCATGACCAAATCTTCTACAATTAGTACTGAGAAGTAGTGTTTCTAAAGTCGTATTTTTACTGTGTCCAGTGGTAAGTAGGGACTAGTGGTAAGTAACATTGAAAAGCAGCCCACTGACATCTTTCTATTTATGATAGGAATATAGGATAGGCATTGTTTTGTAAATTATGGAATTTATTGCTCTTCAGTGATTGTCCAAAATCAAGATGTAGAATATATTATACCTAAGTATTGGTAAGATCTATGATTTCAAAAAATAAATAGCCCTGTTTGTTGGAGATTAAGAAGCAGATTGCATGATTTAAAAATGGCAATATTCAATAATTTATGACTTTGTAAGGTGATTTTGTTTCAGAGTTCAGACTCTCTTATTGTATGCCAAAAGTCTTTCAAGATCATGATATGTTCAGAAGACTCTTAAATATCTGTATATTTCCAGGGGGCAGATGTGTCGATTTCCAGAAGAAGAAATAATAAATTATTATCGTTATTATTATTACTATGCCACATTTTAATACAAACCATATAAGGCAACTAAGAGTCAACAGATTTGCATGTACTTTTGTTAATGAAAGTATTATATTAAAAAAAAATAGCTATTCTAACAAGAGTAGGAAAAAATCTATAGGCAAGGGACAATCTGTAATGTAGTAAGTAATTGACTTGCTATCAAATGATTCATGTCTCAGCTATATGTGAAGAACAGATAGTAGATATTCCAGAGCACAGCACACACTGTTCCCTGGACTGTAAAATAGCAAAAGTCCTTAGGCCAGAAAGAGCTTATGAGATAGACACAAATGCTTTAAGTGCTGTTATGAACGGGGGAGGACAACCATTCCGGATTTAAGCTTGCTGTAACCGTAGCCCCCATGCTCCATGGAAACTGATGCCTCTCATGTGACAAAGGGTAACCTTCAAGACGCTGACACATGCCAGGCAACTAGATGCAGAATGTAAAGTGTCCCCTACCAGATTCTCTGTGTGGTGTGACGCTGGTACCCTTTAATTGAATTTCAGTGACTTATGTTGTTTTGTCATTTCTAAAATCCATGCATTTTTCTCTTTGAAAATCCACCTCAGAGTGACTAAATGAAGGATACATAATTAGTTTTTCTACCAAACGTGATGAGAAATATTGATATCACAAAATGGAAATGCTCATCAGAACTCACTCTCTCTCTAAATAATAATTTTGTCAGTTTTAAGCAAAGAAGCAAAAACTGATAAAGCTTTCCCTGATGGACTCATCTGACAGACACCTATAACACTTTTTAAAGAACAATTGAGTGAAGCATCATTTAAAATTATTACAAATGAAGAGGCAAGAGTGTTAAAATAGTTGCTCAGCTCCAAAAATGGCAAATGAATTTCCTGGTATGTTACCTACAAACTCATTAGTGTCTGGGGGAAGGGAGATTAGAAAGGCCTTTCTAGGCTTCCTTGTAGTGACAGTCCTTCTCAAGTAAAACATTACTCGAGGCTTTGACCTTAAGCCATCACTGCAGTTTTATTTCAGGACAATTGAAAGTAGTCCAATAAGCTCTCTATAAAACAAAACATATTTAGACAATAATCAGCAGTAGTTGAAAATTTTGCTATCCCCAAGCTGAGTAATGAATGGCTGAGGTGACTTGTCCACATCTGGCCCTCGGAAACATTTAAACTGCTCGCCATGTACCTTAATTACAAGAAGGCATGGGGAGGTCTGCAAATAAAATTAAAGGGTTAGCAGCTGATATCTCTGATCATTAAAAGTTTGGGACCACTATTCTCTGATTCTTTTCCTTACCGATTTCTTTATTTCCCCAGATGCTAATTTGCAAGCACAAAATGGGAGCACTTGCCTGTGTCTCTCAGCTGAAGTTGCTGACTTCACTACCCCTGCTCCTGAGGCCCTTCTGAGGTGCTCCTCTCAAGCAAGATTGCTGGAAACATCTGTATTTTCAAATACATTAATTCCTTGGCAGTTCAGCCTATCCTTCTCATTACTCTGTATGACAAGCTATTTCAGACATGAAGCTGGTCTTATTTTTACCAGCCTCCATATTCCTACAGGATGTACCGGAGAGGAATTAGTTGTTGGTGACATACATAGGCACCATCTCCTTTCAGATATATTTGCAAAAGGATGGAAAAACTATTTGCAGTAGTGCTTGCCACAGTGTTTATCCAGAATTATGGCTTTGTCAGTCTGGTACCTTTCAGAAGACAGTTCATTGTCCATGGGGAAGCAAGCACGGTTGTTTGGTTTCTGAGGGCTCCTACGTGTTCTGCAGCAAGGACATTCATGCTGTCAGCGGATCCTAGCCAAAGCGCTCCCTTTCAGAAAGAAACTGCCAAGCTCCTACTGCAAGACTGGAAAAATATTCTCAATAGTTAAGTCCTCAAGTGCAACAAAACATGGGAACTAAAATTCCTTTCGCAAAGTTCCAGGTCGCTGATTTTAGATAATTTATGGCCTTGTTTTCCCCACTCCTGCTCACATTGGGTTGGTTCAGAACATGCAGGTTGTTGTGAGTGAGAAGGGATGGGATGAACAGAAATCTGTAGGTAGACCCTCAGGGGAAAAATAAATTCACTAAGCTGTTGTCCACACCTGTGGACTTACAGCCTTCACTCTATCTGCAGGTACAGGTTAATACACATTCTTTGAAATCTGGGATCTGTTCTGTTTTACACCAGTCAAGAATCTTGTCCTTGAGAAATCCATTTTCTTTGTTCTACAGGATCATTGTTAGTATCTGGCTTTTAATAAATTTCAGTAATAAGCAGTAATCTATGTATAAAATGTATCATCATAACTTTTAGCAAAACAAGCCCTAATTTTTCAGTTACAGGCAACCCTTAATACTTACTGAAGCTGTTGCGAGCAAACAGCGTAGCATTTCATAAAATGGTCCTAAGTTTTAGTAACTAAAATGACCCATTGTATGCCATTCCATACTTATTGAAAACCGTCTTACATAACTGCCTACTCAGCATCATGACTCAGCGCTGGGGAAACTGAGAATACTATTCCTAAACATTAATAGAACAGTGTCGAGCTTTTCACTGATACCTGAACAGGAGCTATGGTGATCCCTGTTCAGTTTGCTGAAGTTTTTAAACTTAGCTTTTAATCCGAATCTAAACAAGTAGCATTACTTTACAGCTAAATTTTGAAGCAGAATATATTTATTTGGACAGTCTTGCTGATTTTTTTTTCTAGTTATAAATTTGGAAACACAGGACATCTTATGTTTTTATAAATCATTAGTTTTGAGGTTGCTGGAAAACTGGCTTAAATCCACGGCTTCTAGGTATTTTAGAAATAGTTCTCATTCTGTTTTTCCATGGGTAAGGGAATATATTTTCTGCCAGCTATCTCCACATAACAATTAATTTATTTCATGGTAACTTCATTTGCTGTCTGCAATGACTCTAGAAACTATCTGGTCATGCTTGCCAGTAATGTTTTGTAGGTTTTAATTAATTATTTCTCTTTTATTTATGGAACATACCGCTTTCTTACAGAGTTTCATAATGTATACAAGAGGAAACTGATCTTTGTACATCAGAAAAGTTGCCTGAGACAGACTAAAATCCATAAAGACCAATCTTTGCTGTCTTACCTTACCTTTAGGAATTACATAAACAACACCTAGAGCTAAATATACTCTTTTTTTTTTTTGAGGACTAATGAATTTTGATGTGTCAGTCTTTAACAGTTTATTCCCAACTGGTATTCCATGGTCCTTGTTTTTTAGAAGAACTTGTGATTTCTGGTCTTTTGATTTGTCTAATATATCCGAAAATTAGTAGGTTCAAGATGTAGTTTCATGGTATACAGATCTCAGCGTGAACACTGGCTTTAGATATTCTACTCCTTTTCTCCTCCTGCTGCATGTGGCATGTGGCTGAGGGCAGACCCTCAGCTCTGCTGAGAAGTTATTTGTGGCACCACACCTTGAAGTTGAACATGACACTGAAAATCTTGCAGATAGACTCTTTGTAGTGTGAAACCATAGCTCAGAAATCACCTGTCACTCTAGACACTGCCGGTCTTCCTGTTCAAGAATTTCGAAAATCATCCTCCTCTGTTTTTCCATTTTTAATGATTTTTCTTAACAGGATAAAGACAGCCATGATCAGAAGGAGGATCCACATAGTCGCATTGCTCTGTGATACAGGAGGCAAAAGCTTACGCATCATGGCATTCTGTTCTTCCATGGTAAATTCAAGCCTGATTGAATATTTCTAGGGGGTCACTCAGTGTCAAATGTTCCATATGGGAGCCACAGCACATGGTGAATTACATAGCACTCTTGGCTAAAGATAACACACAGGGCACTAATTGGTCTATGACAGTGACAATCATAACCTTGTCAAAAAATAACCTTTGCTTAAGCAGAATTAAATAAGAATATTTGAATATTTCTGCCCACAAACTCTACCCACTGCCCTATCAACAGTGTTCACAGTCATGTCATTCAGAAAAATCATAAATATTTACTTCTTTTTCTCCATCAGAATGACTTTGATATGTTAACTTAGCTATTGCATTTGGTTGTATTCTAGCATTGCATCTTAGCACAGAACAGGATAGATTAAGAATCACAACCATTTGTGGGGCTACAGCCTGTAAAAGAATAATTACTAGAAAATTAGAAAACACTAATTTGTTGGTGCTGATTTGCTTCCCAAGAGGACATAAGATCATATCTTTTTCTATTAACCTGAGTCACTGTGCTTCTAGCCATAATCCCAAGGGTGTTTTGATAACAAAAGTCTATGTTCTCACTGATACATGTTAGCAAATTACTTAGGCTTTTTATTTATGTGGATTGATAGGGCTT
This sequence comes from Anser anser, assembly GCF_964211835.1. NCBI lineage: Eukaryota > Metazoa > Chordata > Aves > Anseriformes > Anatidae > Anser > Anser anser. The sequence goes on along the minus strand of NC_139720.1, from coordinate 149,337,310 downwards.
CTGGGAAATAATTGCTCATTAGGAGAAAGCTGACATAAATGTATGAAATAATATTTTAAGGTATGACAAAAGCATTATGCAAGCTCTTGACATTAACAATGACTCTAGCAGCTATTTGATTAATCTATGGCAAATGAGCTAGCGTATTTAATTACAATTTTATGTGCTGTTGATACTTTTGCTATAAATAAGGGAATTACATGTGGGTCACTCCGGTGTTTAGTTATGGAATTGTTTACTTGACATACTGATGTCATTAAATGATTATTCCAGATCACTGGGTAATCATGGTGACTTTTTACAAGAAGGAATCAACTTTTTATTGAGTCAGATTCTAATTCAGTCCCTGAATTCCTTTAGTTCCGGATCTATTTTAAGTAAAATATACAGAGGGGGTGCAAGTGTATTTGTGTCGCTTACATCTCTTTGTGCAAAATTCAAGTATGAACACTTTGTTTTGGCATTGCAGCTTCTGGATCCTGACCTGAAGCCTGCTGAAAGCTAAGGGAGGGCACTCAGGTCTCTTTCTATTGCTTAACAAAAGTAGGATAGGAATCAGCACCTGGCTTGAAGCCCCACATGTCACTGCTGACCCGTGCGCACACTGTTTCAGATTTGTCCTCGTTACATAAGAATTGCCTGAAGAGAGCAAGATGTGACACTCTAGTGCAGAGGCTTGGAGTGAACCAACAAATCAGCTGTGGGAATGGTTAAGACCAGGACTAGAGCCCACTCTGTGGCTCTTGGTTATGTAGCATGGTGTACCTTCGCTGACCTCTATGAGGTTTGGTTTAGACATTTACAGTAGTGTTTTGCTGCTGACTCACCTGGTATAATATGAACATTACATGGATCGGATGCAGTCTTGACTGACATTTCATTAGCTCGTCATGGAATTCATCCCCTTGTTTGCATTAAATGTAAGGGAATGAGAGCTTGATGTGTTTAATTTGACTAATACTAGGTGAAAAGCGTGGCTGTTCTAGCTGAAAGGTGAGTAAATTCACTCTTACAATAGCTTCTCTTCAGTGGTAAGACCAGTTTAATGAACTCCCATCCTTTCTCCTCCCCTCATCTCTGTCAGCCCTTTTCTGCCCCCCATTGCTCATTCCCACACCCTGGCCCCTCCAAAGCAAATGTTATTTTTAATCCAAATCAGTTCAGTGATCCAGTTTAGATTGCAGTTCCACAAGCAGTTGTGTTGACACAACTGTGGAGGTGGTACAATATGGGGAGGCAGAAATAAGTGGTTAGGGACAGCATATTGTGAAATGACAGCTTGGAAGTGACACCTGGAAATGAAAGGCTTTTTATATTAGACCTATGGAATATAGCACAGCTACGGAATTATAGCATAATTATACACCAACAAATTGGAACATAAAGCTCAGTAGAGAAACTTCAACAAAATAAATCACCTTAACTCCATATAAACTCTAAAGTTGGGGAGTTCTGGTAATCTGCCTTTTCTTGGCTTTATTTCTGTCAAACTAAAGCACTAGCTGAAATGCTCAAGACTGTCCTGAATTATAAAATGGGTTGCATATGTTGTTGTTTTCCTCCCCTCCTCTCCACTCCCAAATGAGTTTATCTTTCATTTTGAATGTTTATGTCGAACTCTCTGTCATTCTACTGCCCATCTAATTCCTCATTCAGTTTTATAGTCAAGCAATAATTAGAAACTATCACTAGGGAAAAAGCATATTTTAGTTATTTGATGTGATACAGCCTCATATAAAATATAAGTTCTCCAAAAGTAGCAGTAAGAGAATTGCAGAGGACCCATCATTACCTCAGTTTCAAAATAAAATGCTAAACCCTGTAGCTTGACAAGTGCTTCTTCTCATAACCATCTCCAAACAAAGTACAGCATCATTCAAAATGGAGAAAGGGAAGATTATGTTTCTTTTCTTAAAGAATTTGAGTGAAAGAAACTCAACAGAAAGCACAATAAAGTGGGCAGCTGTATAACGAGTATGACAGATCCTTCCTAGATCTCAGTGCTTCTACAGACCAAGCCCTGCAGTTTAGTTGTTTGTTGATGGACACATTCGTCATGGACAAGTTGACGTAACAGTGCAAATAGGTTTCTCCGGTTCCTCAGTCTCCTTCACCACAGAGACACCAAAACACGGGTGGGATGAGTAGGGAAGGGGTTGGGGTGTGTGAGGGGGGGGGGAGGCATTCCTGCCTGAATGTCCGGCCACTGCCTTTGTGAAGCCCACCGCCTGTCTCTATGCTGCGAGTGATGGAAATAGTTTTCCATCCTTCAGAAAATCTTCCAGTAAAAATGAGATCCTATTTTTTAAAGGTGGAATAAAACCAAGCTGATTAGCTCCCTATTTATTTATTTGTTCTTTCATTTGTGTTTTGTTTTCTTGTTTATTTTTTTTAAACAGCTTTACCTATTCATAAAATAAAGCAGAAGGAAGCAAATGATTTATTTTCCCCTTGGGTGCTAATAGCCCACAGAGACCCACAAGATAAGAGAGAAAGGCAAGCAGTGAGAGTTACACATCAAACCCTGTTCTTTTTTTAACCAGGAATGTAGTGGGAGCAGGAAGGAGGCAGGATCACTAAGCTTGAACAGAAACATATTTGCAAGACCTTTTGTCTCTAGAATCTTTTCTGTGACCTTTTTTTAACAATAGCTCAGATTCCCCTCCTCTTACATGCACGGTAAGACTAGACCTTAAAATTTGACTTTGCATTTCTGTTTCCATTGTGGTATGTTTATTGGTTGCAGTAACGTTGTGATTGCTTTTCATTGACTTAGAGGAGCAGAATATGTTTTATTGCTACATCGATATTGTAACAAATGGTGTTCAGCAAACTGTTAAATCTTCTAGGTTTTTTTCACTGTAGTTCTTCACCTAACCCATGGCAAAATGAGTTCTGGCAGAGTTATTTTACATTATCCTCCCTCACCTCATCACTCCTTGATGTGATTCTCAGCCTGTCATGGCGCTGAGGGCACTGAGGGCCTCCTTGTCCCTGCCCACCCCTGGGGCTTCCTCATACTGCCTAAACCTAGGACCCAATGTCAGCCCTGCGGCTCTCAGCCCCAGCCCCAGCAAGGCCCCAGCAGGGCCGGGCTCCAGCTCCACACAACCCTGTCCTGCCCGGCCATGGGACACAAAGGGCTGGGCCCAGCCATGGGCCCGCGTTGGCCTTGGCCTGTCCCTGCCCATGGCCCTGCTCTGCTGTTCCCTCAAGGGGCCTGATCCTGAACACCACTTGCAGGCCAGCGTCCTGGCTTTGCATGTCCTTGGCCTTGCTTTCCGCTTTATTCTTTCTCACGTAATGCTTTACCTAAAAAAGTCTATTTTTTACCGTTTCCTTAAATGATTTTACAGAACCTCTGCTCTTCCTCGGGGACTGTGGGCTATACGTTCACCAGTTTATCTTGAATTACCCAGATATTTCTTTGTAAAGGAGCCACTACCAAAGCTGTCCACGTTTAAATGTGAGCCAAAAAATGTTACCACTCAAAGTAGGAAAGTACGCACTACATGCCCATTCTCCATACCTAAAGGCCAGGTGTTTCCAGGATTTTCATTACTTATTGGGGTCCCAGCCATAGACCAAAGAATCTCTTTTTGACTGTTACTGTGTAATGTGTACATAAATACCATTTCACAAATTTCGTGAATTGTATATTCAAGCTTTTGTCTGTTCTGTGTCAATTATCTCACACTCCCAGACGGACAAGAAGCTAGGCAACAAAAGGTTGTTCACAATGGTGAGCAAAACCTTATTCTGAAGCAAAAGAATAGTTTTTTCAAGTGAAAAGTTCAAAGTCAGCTCTTACAAAGCTGCAAATTCAGTAGGCATGGAGAAAACTGAATATGCAGTAGAATTAGGAACCAAATAACAAATTTTCTTGACGAATAAAAATACCCAAGTATTCAGTGGATTTTTAGAGCACTCTAATATGTGTGGGCTTCATAGTTATTGCTAAATTTGTTCTCAAGGTTTCTTTGCACTTCTGGGTTTCTGCATCATAGAAAAGTAGAGCTCCAGTTCTCCAGAGGAGGAACTAAAACATACAGCATCTAAGGATGAAGGTCCATGAACAAGCTTCCTTCTGACAAAGTTTTCCTCTCTAGCTGCTTGCTTCTATTCCTGTGTTCATCTTTATCACTTCAGTTCTGCCAGTGCAGTCATTGATAAGATTTTGCTCAATAGGATCAGCAAAATGTTCTAAGTTAAAAAAATCCTCCAGAAAAAAAAAATGTCTTTTCAACCTAGATTATTTTACTAATCTAATTTAGAGCATGGCACTGAACAAGTATTGTCCCTGAATGCAGGCACTGCTCAGGAGGTGATAAATTGCGCTACAAGGGAGGGGATGAGCAACTGGGGTGAGAAAGGATGGAAATCTATTAAATTAGTTTTGCCACCAGAGAAAATGAAGTCTGGAACTATGCTATGGCCCTTCTCTGAGTAGGGCTGGACAACATGAAGATTGAAAAAGCACTTATAGCTGCTAAGGGCTCATCTATATGAACATCCTGCTGCCGCAGGAGCTGTGAAACAGCCCAGAATTTAAATAAAGAAACAAAGTGCCATGAAGACAAGGCTCCAAGGGTTAAGCATTTTTTGGTTATGAAATTAAAATCAGTCTGCTCCACAACAGCAAATCATCTGTTTTTTTTTCTAATGAGAAACCAAAACAGGTGTTTTTAGAGAAGATTTTCAGGTGCGTGAATCATATTAGTGCATCTAGGCTGGCCTTGCAAGAAACTTGTGAGAAAATCACAAAGGGATAAGAATTGAGACAGAGTTTGGAACTTAATGGGGAAAATGTTGGCTTACGGAGCTAGAGGAGGAAGAATTTTGGTATGTGTAGGTGGGTGCTTTAAAATATTAGCCGACTCCTGTAAGCCCACGGTGTTGTCAGTGTAGGTGCTGATTAAGAGCTTAAACTTATGATTACTTTATCAACAGTCACGGCAGTTTAAGATGTTTACACCTGACACGGGGTTAGCTGGTGGAACCATCCTCTGACACAGGTGTTTTAGGGATCTTGGACTGATCAGGTTACTGTCTATGTGGGGGCCTGTGGCAAGGCAGGGGGAAACACGCTCCTGGGCTATCCCTGATGTCAGCTGAGCTCCAGGGAGAAGAATTTTCCACTGAGGATTAGTAACAAAGCGCAGAGCGGCTAATTTTAAGCCACAGTTAGATCCAGAAATGACCACCTCTGGCACCTTACAAACGAAATAAGCTGTGCTGCCTCCTGGTCTCTTCCTGCCTCAGTTGCACTGAAGTGAAACACAGAAGGGTCTGACTCTCATCAGGGTTTAGGAAATTAGCCTACTGAATGCTAGGCTTGAACTCAGAAACTTCCAATTGTGTCTGCAATGATAATATGTAAACCAGAAAAAAATCCGTGAAATAATAGTAATGCTATTATTGGCTTTACCATTGGTAAAGTGTATTCATTTATCAGTGCTTACACTGAGCAGCCACAGCCTCTAATATACTGCAAAATTGTCGACTGCTAGTTGAAAAGGAGCTTAAAATGCATACTGATTTGCAGTAATTTATTATTGGTCATTCTAGGAAATAGCATGGAATCAGCTGAATACTTCTGTCATTAATAAAGTTATACCAAAATGGGATTCCATGGGATTCTGCTATCGTTCAAATAATATTAAACATGCTCTTAATAACCTTGCACTGCTAATAACCTTTTACTGTTAATCTCTGTATAATGTGAAACTATGAATTAAGAAGTCTTTTCATGTACAGGGGCAGAACTTCATTTAAAGACATTGATGGTGCAAGAAGCAGACTGAAATAAATCCATATTGCAAACAGTCAGCTAATGGATGCAGAGATAAAGAAGGACTTGTGAAGATAGAAGCAGAGCAATGTCAAATCTATTTTTTGCACAATTTCCTATGCAAAATATTCCCATTAAAAGCAGGAATGTAGCAGCAAATGAGTGGTTTGTTCAAGGTAAAAAATGTAAATGGTAAAAAATGATCGATGAGGCTGATAAAATAAAATTTCTTTATATTTAGTCAGACAGAGAATGAAGATTAATAGACTCTGATTAATCCCATATTTAACTTTGGAAATCCACTCACTTGGCAATATTGAATATCCTATTCACTTTTTATTTTAATATCAAATTACAAGCCAAACCTTACACTAATTTTATAAACGCTGTTTGTGCTTATCTTAATTTACCGTTTATGCTTATCTTAATTCAATGTTGATTACGTTAAAACCAAACCATGGTATTGATGACTTTTATTCTAAATTTTCCTATAACTTTTTTCTTTTTTTTTTTTTCTTAAGTGCAGCAGTCTGTTTTATTTTAATAGAGTAATTGAAATTCACTGAAATAAAAAGGCTTATTCAGCTAACCTATCCAGTTAGTGTACCCCTGCCACACAGCCTGGACAGATCTCAGCATTGGCAAAAACATTTTTCTGGCAGCAATCCTTTCAGAAAAAAAAAAAAAAAAGCTTTCTTTTGTTATTTTTTGGGTGGGTGGGGTTGTTTAACACAGAAAAAATAGTCTTATTTTTTAGAATACGTGCTTGTGGGGCGAGGTGGTTTATGGGGCAAGGTGATTTTAAAATTATTTGTTATTATTTTACGCTTAACAAAAAAAATTTTCTCCCTACAGACCCTACTGCTCACGTGTTCTTAGCCCATCCCAGCTACAACATTACTACCACTGTTTTCATAACAAAGTAGTGGAAGAGCACGTACTGTTCAACGCGTTTGTTTCACGCCTGACGCTAGGCAGGCAGATCTGCGGAAAGAGGAGGGTCACACCCTTCAGACAAATATTGGCAGGTCATCCTGTCCCGCATGGGGACCTGCTCTGACCACACAGCCCAGGAGGAGTGCTTCTGCTGAAGAAGAGGACCGAGGACCAACTCCTGCTGCTGGAACCAAGGGGCATCCTTCAGCAGGATAGGTACCCACGCCGTGAAATGTTGCCCTGTGAAGGCCGCTGAGGTCTGAGGACATAATTACCCTGTTCAAGTGGGAATTTCTTTTGGTTTTAAAAGTATAAAGTAGTGCAAAAGTTGTGTTGCCATCCACTAGACTGAAGCAGCCTCCTCCATTTTGCATTTTAAGAGTGTTGCCATCCCCTGGACTGTGCCCGAGGCATTACTTATGCAGAGATCCAGCTGGAGCTGGCCAGGGAAGGGCGAGCCAGCAGTGTCAGGGATGAGATGTCTGGAGCTCAGGTTTGGCTTATGGGCCTCTTTTATTTAGCCTGGAGGTGGGCCCGTGCTGAGTAGAGAAGTATAAATGTACCACTCAGTCTAGGCACGGTCTATCAGAGCTTGTTCATGTTGGCAGGGTACCTGGGGAATGGCTCAGGTTGTACCTGTTGGTGTTTGAGATACATGAAGCATCTAGCAGCAAGCAGCCCCAGAAGCCAAGGCTCTTCAAGCCAGGAAAGGAGGCACAGGAATTGCATTCATGCAGGGAATGAGTCAAAGCTGGATAGTGAAAACAGCCCATATCAGTTTGGCGGCAAATGTTGTGAAGTGTGTCATGAATATGGCAGAGAACATCAAATAGAGGCCTTTGGGTCCTTATGTTTTCTTCATTTTCCGGGTATCCACCTTAAAAGACCCGAGAGCCTACTCAGCTGAATGCTAAGCAACAATAATCACAGCAGAAGTGAACAGGAACAGTACTTTGACCTTATGAAGGCCTAAACATTGCTAAGTACTCTGAAAAAGCCAGCTGGAAAGCATGTTATGTGAGGGAAACAAAATTAGAGGACAGTTTTCACTTTCCAGTGTCTCCACTCACAACACATAAGAGGAGGATAATAATACCACCAGGGTGTTGGGAAGATAAATTCATTAATATCTGTGTAGAAATAGAGTACTACAATGAGAGCATCATTGAAAAGCCCATGAGAAAATGAGTGATTTTCTATTCAGTGCAGCATTCAGATGGTGTGCAGTAAATAATGGATGGGACGCACATTGAAAGATGAGTCTAAAAAGAAATATTGAACAACTACCCACACTGAGCTCTCTTCATCCTTTCCCCATTCTACTATCTGCACCTCCTATGAAGTATGTAAAAGGAAAATGAATGCTGTCTGACTTTGGAGCAGCTGGATAGCCTTAATCTCACCTAATTTTAGCCTATAAAATAAGATGTCTAGTCTGTGCTTCCTCTGCAGTCAGTGAAAAGCAATGGGTACCTTAGGAAGCCGTTCATCACACCACTTCTGACATTCGTGTTAGGATGGGGTGATCACTGTCTCGTGGTGTCCATCTCTTTTCCTGGACACACACTGAGGGAGTGCGGAGAAACAATTTGGCTTCGGCCTCTAGTGTTGAGATAACTTCAGTGTTTAGATTAATCCTGCCCTAAATCTCAGTCTGGATGGTAGAGTGTGCCATCCCAAAGCAAGTAGATCATTTTAACTGCCTTGTTTTCCTTCTAGTTTTCTGTGAATCATGATCTGTTTTGCACTGCTAAGTAAAGGTGCTGAAATTTGCATTAGACAGTCACTGACAAGATGCTTCAAAGATGCCATGTGTGTGGCAGCTGGAGAGTGATGGAGTGATGCCTGATTAGATGTGGAACAGCTGCTTGTGGTGACTGGTATTGACTGATCGGAGAAGGATCCTTCCCTCTCCCTATCTCGCTGTGTGTACAAGGTTCCTTTTTTAACATAGCACTTGCAATCGTTTGAGAAAAGTACATGATTTAGAAAGATCCTATTTTGCATTAGGAGAAAAGTACCCTTTTTTATCCTGGGCAAATTATTTGAATCATTCTTATTACAAATCTGACCTTTGTATTATGTTAGGATGAGAAATCAGACGTATTGCACAAGTCTGTCAGCAAATAATGCAGAACTCATGAAGAAATTTTATTTTGTGATTAATCTTATATTTTATTTTAAATCCAAGATGAAGCAGAGAAATAAAAGCTCATAGGAAACAAAGTTGGTTGCATTTAGATAGGAGAAAAAAAGATTCTTTCAGGGATGGATTTCTTTTTAATATATTTTTTGTTTGTTTGTTTTGTTTTGTTTTTGTTTTTAATTAAAATAGAGCTGTGAGAGCTTACTTCTCTATTATGAGGACCAATTCCTTATCAGCTTCTGAGGACTGGGCTTCTAGCTTTGAAATGGCAAGTAACTAGCCTGGACCATTTCGGAGTTCAAATCCAGTTCTATTATATTTGCCATTCATTCTTTTCTTTTTCCTGTGTTTTTATTACCAGAGTATCCTTGTGAATGAAGCTCGTGTTCATATTTTTTGATGGTTAAGCTGGAAAACTTGCTTTCAAAGGACAGTTCAGATTCTGTAGGAAAATGTAGAATAAAGAGGTTAATTAACAGAATGCTCAACAATCAATCATCTTCAATTAAAATTTAGTTATACTTAATGCAGTCACAAGTCTATGTCAGTCTCTGTGCTCTAGGGACAAGTCAAATACATAATGCAAATCCACCCTACTTCTCTTCATAACATTAATATTCATTCTATAAAATTTTCATGGTAGGTGAAATTCTGCATTCTATTTTCTAACAGCAGCTCAAGATAGCAGTTTTATGCAGTTCCTTGCAATTGTTTTCTTCATTCACTGAACGCTTAGGTTTCTCGTGTCCCTGATCCGGCAAATGCTTTGCCACCCGCTTAGACTAAGTAGGTCTGTTGAATCCTTTAACAGTGTTGGGAACTAATAAATGAGACAGCTGACCAAAAGAGATGTTATCAAAGATAAATCCTTGGTGCTCAGCATTCACCGTGGCTTTAGAGGCCCCCTTAATAAAAGGCAAGGTGGGTTCCAATTGTCACATCTGGTGTCCCTCAGAGCAGAGGTGGAACTGGCAAGGGTGTACATTAAGTTCCATACTTTTAGCTATAGCTAAAACTTTGCTGATCTTACACTTCTGCAGTGAGCTGCAGGAAGTGATCATTTATAGACAGGATAACCAGTAGTGAATTTCAATGGACTGATTTTAAAAAGTTGTCAACTTTAAGTTGTCAAAAAGCTTTTTTTGGAGGTTAGTGTTCGGAGATACTAGAACTGATCACATGAATACACCTCATCTGCTCCAGTGAAAAACTGATTTAAGCTAGCTTGAATGTCTTTATGCTGCAGTGGATGAAAAATAGACAGTTTGCTCTGCCATAGAAGTGATGCCTCATAGAGACGTGATGTTAAGCAGCTAGGAAGTGAAAAAAAATGTTAAGTCCATGTGTTCTGCAGTGAATGCCTGTCCATGTTCAAGTGCCTCCAAACACATCAAACGATGTGCTAAAGAAACACTTTCTAAGTGCTGGAATTCGTTTTATATCTTTCTGTGTGTCTCTGAGGTGATGTCCTGCGCAATGTCCAAAATATGTAACAGCAGCCCCTATGTTCCATACATGATCTGAGGATGGATCACCTTGTGCCAGAACAGCTGCCTGTGGCTGCAGAACAGTTTAACGCAGAAAGGCTGCAAGAAAATAAGGCATTATCATAAATGTTGGTAACTGACAATATTAATTTGGATTCAAGAAGCTATCAATATCTGATAGCTTCCAGAACAGTTAATGGTCAATCACCTCACTCGCCATCAGTAAGCAAGTAGCTGGATAGCTACTAGTGAACATGAGGCAAAGCTTAGAGTTTTATAATGTGGGTTTGTTGTTGTTGATTTTTAACTTGCCTTTCTTAAATGTGTTTTTGGTCATCTCATTTTTTATTTCAGCTTTTGAAAGTGGAACAATTAACCAACTGGTTAACTCATAGACTTAGGAAATAGATTATACAGATAAATTTTAATACATTATGATTACTCATCAGTCCTAAGTTACCTAATACTCCCTTTCTGAAAACTTGTTTTGAAAATCAGATATTTTCATTTACTGGCAAGGTCTGGACTGGGGAAAAATGTTGTCTTATGCGGTGAACTGTAACTGAAATTATCGATGCAGTGGCTATAAATCAAAACTCAGTAAACAATTTTGTTTAGTGTGTAGACATTTTTCTCCATGCTTCAGGGCCTTAATACTGATTTCTTTTATGTTGACCTTTGCTCCTGTCAATTGACTCTTCTGTTACTATCTGCCAGTTTTCCATAACTGTTTATGCCCCATACGCTGTCCTTGCTGCTTTATTTTCCAGCTACTCCACAAAGTGTCCTTCTTTCTCCTCAACTCTCCTCCTTGAATGCCTTGAGGAGACATCTGAATAAGACCCCAGCTAAGGATAAGTGAACTCCACCCTTTCTTTTTTTCTTTCTTTTCTTTTCTTTTCTTTTCTTTTCTTTTCTTTTCTTTTCTTTTCTTTTCTTTTCTTTTCTTTTCTTTTCTTTTCTTTTCTTTTCTTTTCTTTTCTTTTCTTTTCTTTTCTTTTCTTTTCTTTTCTTTTCTTTTCTTTTCTTTTCTTTTCTTTTCTCTTCTCTTCTCTTCTCTTCTCTTCTCTTCTCTTCTTCTCTTCTCTTCTCTTCTCTTCTCTTCTCTTCTCTTCTCTTCTCTTCTCTTCTCTTCTCTTCTCTTCTCTTCTCTTCTCTTCTCTTCTCTTCTCTTCTCTTCTCTTCTCTTCTTTTCTTTTCTTTTCTTTTCTTTTCTTTTCTATTTCTGAAAAGACTTAGAGATCTTATAGAGTGTTCATTCAACTTGCTTCTTTCTCTTTTCTGCTCTTTCTTTCCCTCTTCTTTTTTCTGCATTACTTTTTTTTTTTTTCTCAGTGAGTTAAACCTTGGGGAGGATATGTTGAGGAATTTAGGAAATCTGGACTGAATTTTGTGCCTAGATGAATTATGGTTTTTGAGTGAAAACAGGGTGAAAGACAGCAGCCTTATTTAATTAGATATGGATTTATCCTGAAACAATAAGAAAATGTTCCTGTTTTTGCCATGCTTCCAAACAGAATTATGTGAAATACACTTTCTTTTCCTGTTTTGAATCAAAGTACATTCTGAGTTGCCAAACAGGAGAATCAGCATACAACTAATGTTATTCCAAAGTAGATTTCTGAGTGACATTTTGAATTATGTATTCCCACTATTGTGTCTAACCCCCTTCCAGTCTCTAATTGTGGGTCCCTTTTCATGCATGTTAAGTAGTTTTTCATCTTGACTGAATTCTAATTTTATCTGAACCTTTGCAAGTATGTATGCTAATTGCAGAAAAAAATATTTTGCATTCATTTTGAAACTAGAACATATTTTCAACAAAATATTTCCGTTTCATAAACGTGAAAATGCAACTACTCCCAGCTTTGTCACTCAAAAAGATTTTAAATATTATACTTTCAAATATATTTGAGATACACGTTAAATTTATCATTTATTTTCTGTAGTTTATAGCAGTGTTTTTGTTAATAAGACAAGAAACACTTAAAACATACATATGTTTATATTTCTAACACAAGATACAGAATAAAGTACAAGACAGGTGAATATAAGGGTTTGGTTTTTTTTTTTTTAAAGGCAATATTCTGGAGTGACTTTAAGGAATCGTGCAAAAATAGTCAGAATTCCTTTTATTAATTTATTGGAGCTATCAAATATAATTCAATTTAATTTTATATATTTAAAATGATCCCACTCTACTTCTGATTACACACATAATAATAGGTATTATTTTAAAATGAAAAGAGCCACAAAGAAGATAGCCTTCTAATTATTTCCTACCTGGTACTGAAAAGGAAGGACAATGAAATACAAATGATCACTTGAAGATTTAAGTGCTTAGATATTAAATGATTGGAAGTATAAAGGAAGTAACTAATTTTAAAGTTGATTTGAAATGTAATTGCCCATTATGCCATCAGTGATCTAGGCATACTATGATTTACCAATGAAAAATTCAGCCTTGTATTAAGAAAGAGAAGGAATGTCATTAGTTGCTACACCTTATTTGCATAGGTTTTCAGCAGAGATAACATGACGCAAGCTGGATGCAGTGCATTGTTTTGAACAATTCACAAGTTGTTTAGCGTTATTACAGAGCTTTAACAGTAAAAAAATAAATAAATCTGTTGCCATATGCGTTATCTTTTGACTTAAGCAAATTTAGGTCCTGCTATTACCACGGTTCTTTCATAACTAAACTTCACCTGAAATTCTCTGGTGACTAGAAGTCATAGTGTTCATAACTATGAAAATACAGATACTCTAATGTCTTCCCAGTGAAATGTTTCACCATTTCATGAAATCAAACGCTTAACAGGAAAAATAAGGCTCTGGAACAATATTTTAATATATATAAGAGGGATTCATAACTTAAACTCTTTTATAAGTAAGAATGCCAATGTAACACTGGTGACGGTGTTACCTGAGTATTGTGATGAGGTTTTAGTGGTGGCAGAGGATCCTGACAAGAAGATGGAGGCAGGTTGTCTGTTTCCATATGTCTATACTGCCAGTTTCTATAGTTGGGAAAATTAACTCAAACATATATACTCAAGTAGACTGCATGTTATAAAAGTTTCCAAGCCACAGTATTGAGTACACAGTGATTAATAGATGAGAATGTGAATGCTATTCAGACAGTTAAATAGTAATTATAACCTATTTAAACTTCTTCCTTGTGAACTAACAGGTACCTTTGAGCAAATTTTTTTATTTTTATTTTTATTTTTTTTTAGATTTAACATATTTTTGACCAACCCTATTCAGGGCCAAAAGGATAAGCCTAACTCCTTAACTGGCTATTCCTGTCATGAAATTCTGATCTATCAGTTTTAAAGATTTACTTTTATGGCACCAGATATGTGAGACAGTATTTTGAATTGTACAATTAACATATAGTCAGCATAAAATCATAAAAGTCAGCCTGAACACCTTTTTTTTTCTTTTCTGAGTTACTCAACAGTTACGATCCTGGACCCATGACTGATTCAACTAACATTGCTTTCACTGGGTGATATAATAACAAGAAGCTATATGATTTATGATTGCGCAACCTCATAAATATTCCAAGATTTAGAATATTTAGAATTCCAGAAATTTTTGGAAAAAATCTGAATTTCTAGAACTGTTGTACTAGAAACTGTGGGGCTTACAAACAGCAACTTGGATACATACAGTCTTTTAAAAAAGAATGTTCAAAGGAACTTTTAAGCATAGGCATACCAGATTTCTTGAATACCAAGTCACTGATCAATCGTTATGTTGGGGTGGTGATTTGAGACTGCACTGTTCACAAAAGTGGTGATTTTGTCCTGACAATGCATTCACTTCTCCTCTGATCCAGCTGAAAAACAACCTTTTATTTTTGGTAAGACCAGTATTTACTGAGATCAACAAACTGATCACCTGTGTGCCAGCATGGGAGGGATGGCAGGCACATGTGGCCAAGGGTGAGAAAGAAGAACTTGACCCATCAGTGGCAGTGACTTTTCAAATTGGCTTAAACTGACTATGATACTGTGACTCTGATGTGGTGGCAGCACCTTTCCCTGATTGTGTGAGATTCAAACTGAGCTTTGATGCATCAGTGAGCCCTTCTCCTGAAAGTAATAGGACTTCTGCCAGCAGGGTCTGTTATTCTCCTTCATAGACTGCCAATCCACTGCACTGAATTGAAAGAAATTAATTGATTAATACTAAGCTGATAGGTTTAAGAAGTTTTTTTCTTTGTTTCTTTATTATTATTTTTTTTGTCTGCCTGCTTTTTAAGGAATGTTGCCAGTGATTTCTCTGAAGCAACACTTGGTAAAGACCCCTACCGAAAAAATTCCCCCTCTCTTAAGTGTGGAGAGAAGTAACATGTGATGTTCCTGTCCAGGGAACTAAGGGGCAACATTATGTCTGAATAGTAAAAAAGAGAGAAACCACCTGAAACTCAAATGTTAAATAGTTCAGCTCAGAAGTGGCCTCTGTCTAGACAACAGAGTAACCATGGAGGTCTACACAAATGTTTGGGTTTTTTTTGTTTGTTTGTTTGTTTTCACAGCAGTGCTCATTTCCCTAGTGTTTCCCAGTCAAAACATGTTGTGTAATGGAAAGAAGGCACACTGTACTTAACATTGTATTGACTGATTTCTTGGGAGGAAGGTATTAATGTGAGCTGTTAGTGAAGACATAGCCTGTGTCTGTGTTTCAGACTGCACAGCTCCACATCGCTATATTTACGATGATGGTAGAGTACCAGACCCACCTTCTGGCCTCGTATGGCCACGCAAAGCACCACGTTGGTAGCTGTGTTTGCATAGCACTGCTTGGAAAAGGTAAGTGACATCAACCAACAGTGCAAAATGCCAGCAAATAAAAGAATGCTTTAAAACGAACACAGTTAGGGCAACTTAGAAAAGTATATTGCTCCTGTTGGCTGCTCTGCTTCTCGGAAAGAAATTTTCACTCCTTTGTCACCTGACAGAACAGGAACTATGCCTGCCCTTCAGCTGCCACAGTCTCACACTTGGTGTACTGCCGTAAATGTCCATCAGTTCCAGTTAAATGTAATGTGCTGGGCCGTGGGCTGGTGCGGCTGAGCAGCAAGCACCCTGGTTGTGCTGTAGGCATGGTAACCTCCCCAGAGAGCTGCAGCAGAGGGCTGGGGGCACTACCTTCTGAAATCACGCCAGCATGAATCACCACGTTTCCTGGTGGTACCCTACTTCAAGGCATGCTTAGGAAGTTGGCTTGCTGTTGCTCACAAGTAAAACAACCTTTTGCTCAACTCTCTTCCAGAGATTTAAGTTAGCATTAAAGAGCCTGTGGCTTGGTCTCCAGCATTTCATGTGGCAAACAAATGGTATGTGTGGTGACCTGGACAATCAAATTGCCTTCACATGGTAGGCGACTCATGCCTCCAGAGATCACATGTATTTTCTTACCCACTCTGTCTTTCTTTTTCTGGGCCTTACTAGGAAAATAGCTCTAATGAATCCTTCTTCTGAGAAGGTTGGCAGGTTTTCATAAGACCAGTGTTGTAAAAGGTCTATTTCTTGGTAAATTGCTGAAAAATAAGAGGCAGAACAAAATTAAAACTGACATTTTCTGAAGGCTTTCATCTAGTTCCTCTTCATTGGCAATTTAATCCATCCTGTTCATATATTACCTTTCCCATTAGGATGTTCTCCCTGAGTTGCCAATTTACTCATAATTTTAGACTACGAATCCATTTTGGCTTGTCTAAAGTTACAGTTAGAGCCAAATAGTATACCTGTTAAGCTTGGCAAAATATTCCCTCTTTGTTTCAATGGGTGTCAACACTTAGGCCAAGATTATTCAAACTGGTTTATCTGCACCAGTGTAGGTACAACCTGAAACCCTAAAGCAAAGGTGGAGAGTGGATCTTGCACACCAGCTGTGTAATGGGATTTAGGACCTCTGCACAGTCATGTCATGTCCATTTGGTCCTGTTCTTGCCAC
This sequence comes from Anser anser, assembly GCF_964211835.1. Taxonomy (NCBI): domain Eukaryota; kingdom Metazoa; phylum Chordata; class Aves; order Anseriformes; family Anatidae; genus Anser; species Anser anser. The sequence goes on along the minus strand of NC_139720.1, from coordinate 149,320,980 downwards.
TAAATATTTAGAGGGATGACAAGTGAACTGTAATATTACAAAAAGTTATCACCTGTAGCTATTTGGTCCTTCACCTTTCATTTTCTCTCTGACCAAGATGATAACCTGCTCAGGAGAATGGCAGTACAGAACACCCAGACGCTTTGCAGCAGAGTCAAGTATCTTAGTGTCAGTTTTTGATACAGGTGAGCTTAAAATAAACTGTCAGGTTTGGGACTTGACATGGTAACATGTGGAGTTGTATTTGATCCACTTAACTCTTGTCTGGGAGGTGGTTTTCTGTCTGAGCAGTTGTAGCACAGGTCATGACACTGCTTTTAATGGACTTTGTTTTGCAAACAGCAGCACACTGATAATGTTTTAATCTCCTAGATCCTCAGTATCCTTTCAGGAGAGGCACCTCTCTGTTTTCACCCATTCTCCTTTAATCTTTCTTAGGTAAAACTGGCTTGGTTAACATATCCTGCCAATGCATGGCTATGGATGATATTAATTTCTGACACCACAGACAGACTTGGAAGAGGAGACGTTCACAAACTAAGGTCTTTAACTGGGGAGCAAGGGTGACCAACCTTGGGCAAGATGGAACAATTCCCAGCTACAGTTCTCCTTTCCCACCTTTACTGCGGGGATTGCTAAATTCTGAATGATGTTGCTAATGGCTATGAATTAAAGACCAGGTATCAGTGCTGGGTTATTTTGACAGGTCAAAAACCTTTGTTTGCATGGCTGCTTCCCAAAAGGTCTAGCCCTTTTTGCAGTGGAGATAGTAAACTTGAAAAAGAGGAGAAAGCTAGACCAAAATAGATGACTGTGAGCAGGAAGCATTACAGCCATGCCAGCTTAAGCCATTCCTGCTCCTGAGTCAGAGTCCTGTGTGAGCATGAGTCAAATCCCTTAATTGTTGCAGCACAACCACAGAAGATTTCTAGCTATAGCACCTTACTAAGGCTGCTAAGCAAAGCCTAATACAGGGGGAAAAATATCTGTATTTAAAAATTAAACAGTTGACAGCATTGAACTTTTTTAAACTGGAGTCAAACCACTTTAACATCTTGAAAAACTGCAAACTTCGTACAGCAACTTACTGAGGAAAAATATCTGAAGATATATGTTTAAAAACAGTCACCTTCCTATATGTAACTTTTTTTTAAAAACTTTCCCATGCTTCATGCTGCTGGAACATTCTTAAAGTTCTTTAAAAAAATGCATCCAAATATGCCTGGATGCTGGCTTGTCACTATGATAGCATTCATTTCAGACATACACACACAGAGAGAAAGAGAATTGCATGTATAAAATCTGCTTGAACTAGTAGGATGAGTAGAAAACCGAAAACGAGTGGTGTGAAAAAAAAAAAAACGGACAGAAGGAATGTAGTGATTTTAGTAGGCATGCACTGACTGTCTATTTTCTGTAAAGTATGAAGGGGTAATCAGGCATTTTTTGGTGACTTGAGGTCACCTAAACTTGAGTGAGTTTTTCATATTCTCATGATTCTGTTTTCCATATGCAAAACCGAGAGTTCTTGAAATGTGTGTAAACAAGTGTTATGTACAAAGACGGTCCAGCCATAGATGTAATGAATCCAAATAGATTTAGCCTTAGCTCAGTTCAGTGTTATTTTCCAAGCTCCTCTCTTCACATGCAAGAGTCATGCATTTAGAGCAGGCTGCCTGAGGTCATAGACAGGATTTAACGAGTGCAAGCCTGCTTAAGGAGGCCGATTTGAACTGAGTGGATACAGAGCCTTATTTATGACACAAACATAATCTGAATGAAATTGGTTTATGTCTTGTTCATGTTTAAGAGTACTGTGCTACCCTTATGCAATATTTGCATTGGAAAATAAGAGATTTGCATGGGAGTGAATCACTAAAATTATTCACAAGGCATTACAGGGCTTTACAGTGGATCTTTCATAAGTGAATCAGGGATAGATACTGTGGCACTGATTTCAAAATAAAATTTGTGTGCTCTCTGTGAACTTTTGTTAATTTCTTTTAGTAAAAAGACTATCACATTGAACCGAAAATACAAATTCTCTTATCTTTTGCATAATAACTTTTGCACCAGAAAGCTTGCAACCTATCTGCCTACATCACAGTGTCAGTGCAAGCGCTGAACATGAAGAAATGATTTAAGCAGAATGAGAAAGCAACGTTTGGAGCACATAAGGTCATCCCTTGAATAGTAGGATTTTCTGCTAGCAGCTGGCACTGCTGAATCTGACCAGTGACTAGAAGGCATTGTGCCAGGAGCTAGGACTTAAAAAGATCTTCAGTCTGGGGAGCACAAAATTGAAATGGAGAGGAGCTGATCAGCTTTTTTCTAGTTTTAAGGATAGGTCAGGGAGGTGAGTGAGGCAATGCTTGATGGGGTTGGCACTTCTGGGTTTGTCTGTGGGGGAAAGCTGCTCTGAGGTAAATTTAATTAGCTTTGAAGCCACCGTAGTCACTGTAGTGCCTGTCTGTGTTTTGTACCTTTCTGGTATAGGAGGGTGTTTATCATTTTTAACCTGTCAGTAATATATTCAAGATAAATCAGAAAAATCATTCTTACAGTGTCATAGGAGCATATACATGAAAGTTTCCACGGGTTAAAAATCAGAGCCAAATCCACACCAGGAAGGATTTGCCAGAATAGCCTTCCCAGTGAGCTCTCTTAAGACAGGGATAGTCTGTATAAGCAAGTAAAATGCTTTCCCTATGTAACATACACGGGCAAAAGTACAAAATAGTCTGTCCCACTTTCGTGCCGTAATAAGTGGGTTTCCCCTTAGGCTTCCATTGGTGTAAGAAGGATGCAAGAGAAAGCACCTCACTGGTCATCTGTATGACTGCCAAGGTTACTTGTTACGCCAGCCTCTGTCTGTTTAAAATATTACAGCTCATTTTATACTGTCACTATCAAGACTAGTCCTACATACAGCTACCACCAGCCACACGACTGTAATGCTGTGTCCATAGGGTGGCTACTGATCATATTCTAGTGCACAGTTAGCACACAGAAGAAAATAGGTAACCCATGGTTTTGCAGAGATACCCTAATGGAGAGGGGCCTATTGATTTGGACTTTTCTCCACCACTAAAAAGATAAACTCATTTATTTTTTTCAACCTCAGAGAAACCAACGTGCGTCAGCTCTCCTGTGGTAAAACCACAGTCAAGATAAGGTGCTTTAATTTTGTACCGAGGTCAATTTTCCAAGGTCAATCCCAGGCAAGAGGACAGGGCTGACCTTGCTGAATGAACCTTGTGGCAAAATTAAAGTATCCAGCACTTGGCTGTATTTCCAGTTTAGCGTATCTATCAGTGATTTAAATGCAAAAATATCATATCTTTTTATTAGCAAAGACTTAGTCTTTAAAATCTGCTTTTCCATTCCCTCAGAAGCAATTCTGTAGCTCATCCTCCACATAATGCAGAGCACAAGGTTTATCAAAAGGACCTAAATTCTACATGCAATTGAAATTCTCTTTGGACATCTGTATCTACGATAAGTCCTCTGAAACAGGGAGCAGTGTGTCCAGAGGGTTTCGTTATCCTCGGTGATGCAATTTGCGTTTGGAATAGTCATGTCTACACAGTGCTCTGGAATAGCTGTGTCTCCACTGCTGTTACAACACTGCTGCTTTGCATTCTTGGAAGATTCCACAGTTTATTGCTTTGCCCTTCTGTTTTTTTCCATGCTGCTCATTGTGAAAGATCCCACCAGAAGGCAATGGAGTATTTCCCACGATTTCTCTCATTTCATCGCAATGCTAGAAGTGAGCTGCATTTGCATTTTGCTTGCATTTGTTGGGCACCGGGCAAGAAGCGCTGAAGACCACTAGGATGTTCCTGGTGCTATTTGTATATCTTTAGGGACAGGGACACGTGCATAGCTGAAACTGAGCAGAGACATCTGACTAAACTAATGCATGAAATGGTGAGGCTCAATAGTGATGCAGAGCAGGGACAGCCAGCTATTTCAACAGGGTTTGAGGATATTAACTTTCAAGAGCCTTAAATGGAGAAATTGCCCTACAACTCTAAGAGTGGAACATGTCATAAGAATTTCTCTTGGCACAGTGAAATATAATCATCCATTTTCATCTGAAGTCTCACCATTCTCATTTGGTAATCATTTCTGTGGAGATAAATCCACAGGAAAAAAAATGGTCAGGATTACTGTGAAGGAGTTATGTGCAACAACTAAGAAATTATCTGGCTTATATGAGTTGGCAATGCACAAGCATTTATTGATGAATGTCAACATTTGGAATTAGCTAATTATGTTTAGGACATTAATATGACCACTATGGCTATTCTCACTTCAGATCATACCTAACAGAAGGCAGGATTTTTCTATAATGTCGCTAAGACAGATGATCACCGCAGGAGACTTGCTAATATTAGAACGATGTGATGGATATGTCCAAGAAACCTACATTTTTAGAAGCACTGGGCTACTTAATGCCTTTTTTTTTTCTTTTTTTTTTTTTTTTCCCCTTTAAGGGCAAATATAGAAATTGGAAGTGCTGTGATTATTCTTGTCTATCTGATAGACTTAGCATACCCATAGTCCCATCTTTCCCCCGTTTATGAAGCCTTTCGCTGGATGCTGAACTAAAGAAAGGCTCAATTATTTGAAACCTACTGTAGACTGTGCATTAACAACACTGAAAAACTTGATCTTGGATTGGCCATGTTTGCTTCACATAAGAACTATTTCCTTTATGTTATGCAGATTTTTTTTTAGAGCAAAGTGAACAGGAAAACACCGAGACATTCTGAATAGTAGAAAAAGTAGTGACAGTGCACTTCTCCATCTGGTCAGGAAGGCAACAGCCAGAGATGCCCTACAATTCAAATATGAAATGAAAGCAGAGTTTTGAATAAAATGCATACCCTCTTGGGGCAGAAGTCAGGACATTTGTATATAGAAAGGGTTTTAATATATCACATAGGAATTTTATTGAGTTCTGCAAAGCTTTTTATGTCGTAGAGCTGTGGTATGAAAATCATTTCAGAAGTTGTAAGGTAGTTAGGGCAAGAGAAAAGGGAGAAATATTCCATGGAACTATAGAAAGAACCTATCTCTGTGAGTAGATAAGTGATCTTATGGTATCTCACACTATGCACAATTTATTTGTTGCTTTGCAATGTGGAATGTGAAAGGACAAACTTGTACCTGCAAACTGGTGTAAAAAGCTGCCATCTCAGATATCTACAGGTTGCCCAGGACCGTGCCCAGGCAGCTTTCGAAGATCTTCAAGGAGGGAGACCCCACAGCCTCTCTGGGCAACCTGTTCCAGTGCTCCATCAGAAGTGCTGCCTGGTGTTCAGAGGGAGCCTCCAGTGTACCAGGTTGTGCCCCTTGCCTCTTGTCCTGGCACTGCGCACCTTTTGAAAAAGCCTGGCTCTGTCTCCTCTGTACCCTTCCTTCAGGTATTTACAGATATTGATGGGATTCTACCTGAGCCTCTTCTTCTCCAGGCCGAACAGTCCTACCTATCTTGGCCTTTCCTCACAGGAGAGGTGCTCTAGTGCCTTTATCATATTGTTGGACCTTCACTGGACTCTTTCCAGTATGTCCATGCATTGCTTTTACTGGGGAGCCCAGAACTGGACCTAGTACTGCAGGTGCGGCCTCGCCAACACTGAGTAGAGGGGGAGGATCACCTCTTTTGACTTGAAGGCAACACTTTGGCTATTGCAGCCCGGGAAGCTGTTGACTTTTTTTTGCGATGAGGGCACATAGCTAGCTGATGTTATCCAAAAGGATCCCAAGTTGATCCTTTTCAGCAGAGCTGCTTTCCAGCTGGGTGGCCTCCAGCATGTCCTGGTGCCTGGGGTTGTTCCTCCCCAGGTGCAGGACTCTGCCCTTCCCCTTGTTGAACTTTGTGAGGTTCCTTCAGCTCACTGCAGTAGGTGCATTGTTAGAGAAAGGCTGACCGACACAGAAAGTGGTGGTTAGCCTTTGAAAAAAAAGTGCATTTAGACAGTGCTCTGTCTCTTGCAAAGACTGTTTCTGAAGTCCACAGCCACTTTTCTTCTCCTCTCTCCTCTTAACCATGCTAAATTTAACTTTCTTCCACTTCTCCATCTTTTTATCACTGTTGAGTTGTATACATAAAATCAGTGAACATGCCATCCCTTGATTTCCTTTCCTTCTTGCATAGATTGGACAGGTGTTCATCCAGTGCGGGCATCTGTGGCCACAGTTGCTGCAATGCATGGGTGGGAAAGATGAAAAGGAACAGGTTGTCATTGCCCAAGAAATATCCTCTGTGCCAAGAATAATAAAATATTGCTCGTTCCTTAATTGCTCAATATCCATTCCAAAATAGAGTATTATCTTTGCCGGAAGATTTCTTTTCTAATACCTGTAGGTCAGTATAGTCATCTGCTAAATAAACAGGATTCTGTATTCACCAAAGGTAAAAATTACTTAAAATCTCTGTAGTTATTAAAATGTTTGTGTAGTCAAGAGTTGGGTGGTTTACTTTATGATAACTCAGTCCAAAGCTGAAGCATAATGAAAACGAGACAGGAAATTTATTCCGTCATTTTTTTCTGTCATATACCTGCTGTTAGAACAAACTTACATTCTACTCATTAGGCCATGCAAGAGTTGCCACATTGGATATGTATGAATCTGAAGTAAACAGTGGAATGGGATATAAAACAACAATGATGAAGAGCTGTTCGGCAGATTTCATCTGAGGGTTGTTTTACATTTACAAGAAGTGGGACCAAGGGGATGCTCACCTCCCTGGTCCTGCTGGCTACACTATTTCTGATACAAGCCAGGATGCCGTTGGCCTTCTTGGCCACCTGGGCACACTGCCAGCTCGTGTTCAATAGTGATGTTAGAAACTGGCCATTCAAGGAGGATGACATTACTATGGAGGCTGTATACACTACAAAGTCAGAGATGGATGGGCGTCTAGCCGTCCATCAGGAGACACAAATAAAAGTGCTGCTTTTAATTTGTGGTGAAAGCTACCCACAGTCAATTTAGTTAGGAATATGTCATTTGGGTCAAAAAACCAGAAACGACCAGACACCATTATGCACATAGCAGCTGTTTGAATGATCCTACCTACAAAAGGTAGGACATCAAGCAAGCCGTTCTCAGCAAAAGAGGCAGCGTGACCATAACCAGGTGAGCACATGAAGGCTGCAACGTAAGTACAGCCGATACTGAGAATCAGGAATCAGCTGCTAGCTACATAAATGGAAGAATTCTGTACTTTATAATTGCACCAACAAACTCTATTAGTCTACACTACTTCGATAGGTGAGGAGCCCTTGGCATTATGCCATGTGCTTCAGAGGAATTCAAGCATTTGACATGGTTGCATAATTTGTAGCAAATGATATGTGTCTCATGGCTTGTTTCCTTCAAGTCCTTGGTTATCAGAGAGACACTCACATCAAGAACCTCTGATGTGCATGATGAAGTCTTTGGGGCATATGCCTGAAGGCCTGCATGCCAGGATTTCCTATCCACAGTGACATGTAGTGAAGAAAAAAGTTTGGGCTGGTTGACAGGTTTTGTTGGTGTAGCTTGCATAAATAGAGAGGAACTGGTCAACACTGCAAATGCCTCACACATAAACTATTTTGTTTGATGGTTTCTCAGTCCCTTAGAGAAGACAAGTACTTAACATCAACAACAGGAAAGATATTTTCTAACATTGGATTTTCACTTACATAGAGTTTATTTGTAATGTATTTGTATTTCTAGAGGTCTCCTACCTGATGACCCAATAACTTTGTTCAAATTACAGGGTTAATAACTATATTGATGATTATCAAAAGTATCTTGGAGAACCCAAGAGTGAATTTAAAAAACTTGAGATACAAAAGCCAGTTTCTTTCAAGGATTTCCTGTCTCTTTCATCACTAGAGCAGAATTGTCAAATGCAAAAGAAATTCTTCGCCCACTAGCCAAAGCCTTTTGAAGTGATCTGTGTGCCCAACTCACAATTGCACACTCTCAGAATGCTGAAATCTTTTGCCAAATGGATTGATAGGCTAGACAAGAGTTGTTTGAAATCAGCTTCAACACCTCCCATCCCTTCAGATAGCTCTCTTACAGATTATTCACGTCACTATGGTTTCTTTGTAGAAGAAAAGAAATCCACTTTTTACTTTAAATTTTAAACACATTTTAGAACCTAAAAAACTGTAAAAAATCAAAGCGTAGTAAAAGTAATATTTAAGTAAAACAAATAAAAATTGAATGAATTTAATTGTTATTTGAAATAGAGAATGCTTTCTTAATTTGTTCAGTTTTTTTTTAAATACAGTAACTTTAAAGATCAGTAGTATGTATTTATAATCATTACTTAAGTGCAAAGCTGTTTAGTTAAGAACTTTAAGTTCTTTCATAAAATTTAACTAAAATAATAAAAAACTCACAATCCTAGTCCACTTTGTAATTTTTGTAAAGAAAAACAATGGTTTTAAGTAATTTTTGGTAGCTTGAATATGCACAGGTGCAGTTGCTTGTTCCAATTTTCCTCGTGATTATATAACAATATTTTTTTTTTCAGTGAGGAAAAAAAAACCAAAACTGCAGTATGGATGATCAAATGTATATGTGTGCAGTTCAAAGAACGAAATCAGAACTAATCATCCTGGTCCCCCTTTATTTTTTTTATTTTTTTGGGGGGGGGGCAGGGGGAGAAGGCACTTTAAGGCATGATTCATTCCATTCTAATGTAAGCATCCAAAATAGGTCAGATTAATTGAGCTCTAAAATGTCTGTTTTTCTCTATGGACAGAGATGTGGTCACCCTAGGGAATGACTAGTTTAGGTGTGGTTATTTAGTTATCAAGTAAGGTGAGATGATTTCCACCCCATGTAACTGGTGTAATCAAGAACAAATATCTATAAAGAAAGAAATGTTGCCTCTACAAAAAGGTTTCTAATATAATAATATGTGCTAAAGCTCTTGTTCCACATTCCCTACAGTGCCCTAGATATTGTAAAACTTGTAACTTGAAATTTTTGTCACAAAGAAAAACATGTTGTAATACTGCATTATCCTTCATTCTGACTTACAAAAGCAATTGGACACTAAACTTGAAACTAGCACTTGCCAAGAAGTACATGGCAGTGATCTGATTAAAGATGTGCACACAGAATTCAGTGTTGATTCATATATGTACGATAATTACTGCACAGAACAGCACAGTAGTGTGTGTATATATATATGCATGTACATATATGTATTTACAATAGAATGGTTGAAAGGCAATTATAGGTAACAACTGTAGTTAAGAAAGCAACTGAAAGCCAGCAGACCCATAAATTAATAAATGTCATACATTAATAAATGCAGTATAGCATTATGCGAACTATATCTACGCAAATGTAGGGATAAAGATAAGAACGTCTGTGCTTCATGTAGGACTATTCAGGACAAAAGAAATCCTAGTGATGACACAGTTCCATTGCTAGCTGTGAAAAAGAAAGACACATTCAGTGAATATTTCTGATTTGTACTTAGAAATGAAAATAGAGTCTGTATGGCTGAAATGACATCTATTCTGACATTCCTTTAAGTGGATGGTAAAGAGCATCTATTAACTTTTTGAATTGGCAGGCCTGGATAACTTGATTTAAAGCTTTTAAAAGGAATCTTGTATTGGTGCTTTCTGGCAAAAAGTCTTGGCATACTGGAGAAGTCCAAGGGGCCTAGAATATCTAATGCTATGCAGATATTTCAAAAGTGTAAACAGGGTAAATGTAGATGAGTTAACTTGACCTTGGTTCCGTGTGGAAGAATGGAACAGCTGATATGGGACTCTATCCATAAGGAAACAAGACATGGTAACATAATCACTGCCAGTCAGCATGACTTTATGCAAAACAGGTTAAGTTAAACAAATGGAATAGTATTTTTATGAGGTCAGAATTTTGATTATTTGATTTGTTTAATAAAGGTAAATATGTTGACAAAATAATGGCTTTCAGACTCATGTGAAGCATTGATATTGAATAACATCCTGATGAAAATATTAACATCTGAGCAAAATCAAGAAGATATTTATTAAATGAGTTTAAACTGTATAACTTGGACATTCAACATGTAATTGTTAACTAAAACCTACCAAGTATCACCAGTGCAGTGATCAAAAGAGAAATGATGAGGAGAGATTACAAGCAGGAAGTAATATGAGATGACTTTCCAGCTAAGCAGAAACAATACGGATACTAATATTGCCAATTAAAGGCCATATATTTTGGGAGGAGGACATACAGATTGCACTTGCAGATCTGAGGAGTGTAATGTCTTTGAAAAAAATGGGAGGGCAATGGTTGATAGTCAACTTTTTAGTGTAAAATGACATGGAGTTGGCTAATATGATTACTCCGGAAGGGGTCAGAGATGTTCTTCTAATGGGACGATGGTCAGACCAAATTAAGCTCTCCGTAGAGAAGGCAGAAACAATGAAAGCTACCACTCACCAGCCACATTTTACTCTGCTTTGAAATATGTGAACGGAGCAGTTTATTTGGGATACACTGCAAACACAGTGGAAGAAGAAACGGTTAACAGGGCTTACGTACATCTGCATTAGCAAGTCACCGAACAGGAGGGAGTATTTCTTTGCTGTGTTTGGGGAAAGGAGACTTTGGCTACATTATTTGTAAATAAGATTGCACAGCGTTGCTGCCTTTTATGGTGGCTTTTTTTTTTTTTGCTTGCTTGTCTGTTTTAAAGCTTTTTGATATTTAGTAAGCATAAAGCAAGTCTCAGAGGGAATCAATAAGCTCTAGACAGTGCTGAAAGTTTTGAGATATTTAATGGGAGACATGACAATTTCCTGTTCATTTTCCTGTCTCCTGGTCCCCAGAGTTTTGCTGCATGGAGGTGGAACAGTCCCCTGGTCCCTTCCGGGGCAGTCATTGTTGTCATGAGAAGACAGAGCCACCTGTCCACCCTGTCTCCCTTTTCCAGGAGCATCAGAGAAATGCTTTCTCTGCTTTCTGCCTTCCTGGAACACTTTGAAAGGGAAAGATGTTAAAGAATCACTCTAAGTCTCACCCCACTTTTTGGATTGGAAAGGAGAAAGCACATAAAAAAGCAGTTTGATGCTAACTTGTGAAGATATGTCACACATTTGCCAGAATGCATGCAGATGGTCGAGGACCCTCATCTCTCAATATTGTCCAGTCTCCACAGGGTTTCAGATGGAAACCAGAGAGCAGGAAAAGGGGCCGCTCAATATTTAGGTCTCATTTCTATGTGGAGCCAAACCTGAAGTCACAGCTTGGGATGCTGAAGGTCCCTGGGATTTGCCAATCTGGTAGTATTAGGTAGGCTACTGTAGGGAAGCAGAAGTGAAGCTGAGGAGAAATAAGTGGGGAGATGCATATCTGTCGGTATTCCTCAGTGCCAGTGGATAAAATAGTAGCGATGTCTGGTAATGTGATGGGGAATCAGAATGGTGCATTGGGTGATGTTAAGAGCCCTCATGCTGCTCTGCAACAGGAACATATACCCCATATGCCTGAGGGTGCAAAGTCACTCACTGCATTATGTTTCTGCAGCCTTTCCTCTCTGACCTGACACGTGATCCTGTATCTGATCAGTAAAATATGGGGGTTTTCAATCAGTTGCGTCTAGCACATCAGTTCATGGAGCAGAGGAGTGTGCAGCAAATCTGTGTGAGATGTGGGCCAAATGGAGACAGGGGTCAGGCAAGAGCAAATGTAGAAATCCCATGGTTAATGCGTGAGACAGACTGGGAACAGAGAGGCAAGTATGGGACAGGACTAATATCAGGGCTGGGAGGCAGCAGTAGTCAAAAATCACCTAATCTAATAATCACCAACATTCCTATGATTCCATAGGAATGAAGATCAGTATAGACAAAAATGGACACAAATGGACAGGTTACCTCTGAATAAAGCACCAATGAACCTATGGCTGGAATACCATGCCTGCCCCTCAGCATCTTACCACTGTACTAAAGACACTTCTGGCTTCTGTTTTTAATCCCCCCCTCTAAACACCCTGTAATTCTGCCCTTTCTAAAACAATGACCCAACAGTTGGTGCCTTCCTTCTTTCTCTATCATCAACAAACAGTTTGTGAGAAGGGAGAGGGAAAAAACGAAATGTCTTCATTTTGCTCCTCTCTGGCTTCCCTTGCTGGCTAAGCATCTGTCCCACAGCTGTTGCACAGCACTCAGAGAGCAATGAACAACTTTAAAGTACAGATGTCTTCCAGTTTTCTGATTTTCAGCAAAATTGTTAGGGTTTGGCCTCGTAATGCCTAAAATGTTTCCTGAAGTTTTCAGTTTTGTTTCTGATAAATTCTGAACCAGTCACCTTGTATCCATCCATGCAGGCAAGCAAACAAATGTATGTATTTCTCTTAGCCATCCAAAGGGTAGGGGGCATGTGTAAGTTAGTTCTCCAGAGTCCCTTTACAGCCAGCAGAGAGAGACATTTATTTTCTGATGGAAATATGTCATGCCCATTTCAGGCTGTCAGTTTGTGATCATTAATACCAGAGCCGTACACAAATGGACACAAGCAATATAAAGCATATCTTGAACGTTTCTTTTAACATACGTTGAATGCGTTTGTTAAATGAGCAGAGCAGAGTATTGAGTCCACAATGGCACGAGGGTGTCAAGCTACTTATAGAATCACTGAAGATGCCCAGCCTGGCATAGAGATGAGTGCTGAGAGTGGATGGTATCTGATTAGGCATAAACTTCCTGGTACAAAGTCAGTGTCATAACTCTTTGCAAAATAAGATAAATTAGTAGTTGCAATTGTACAACCAATACCTACATTACATAGCTACATATTATATCCTCCAATATTAACAGGAATATAAATCCAGACTCGCTATACTGTGAATATACTCACTGTAAGGCTTCAGATCTACCAGTAGAATGGATGAATGACTCTCCATCACTTTTTGAGGAAGTCTAGAGGTTAAAATGAATTAGCTATCCAACTTTTAGATAGCTGAGATGAATTTGACCTCACCAGACATTCAGGAGGATTCAGTCCAGCTGAGCTTATAGCATCTCTTCACTTATGGATATAACATAATGGCCACTTAAGGTCTGCATAGGAAGACTTAAATATTATGCTGTAGTTCAATGACAAGTTGTTTGTGCCATGGAGGACATCAGATCACCGAACCCCCAACAGTTTGCTTTAAAACCCATGTTGCTATAACAGATACAACTTGAATTATGAATATCTATTTATAACTGACTCGTGAGACCTAAGGAGAAAGTATAAAATTTGTTCAAGAAAACCAATGTGCTTGTTGAAAGAAAAGAGGTCGTGTGGACTGTGATGGTTTTCAACAGCTGTAACATCACTTGTGGACATGCAGAGCAGAGCTGCTTCATTTATGTAAAGTACCTCCAGACTGTACAGCACTAAAAAGTGTGAGCTCCTGAGCCTATTCATAAAAAGAGACAGAAATTAATTTACTGGAGCTAATTAACTTGAGACAAAATATTGTCAGTCCTGTTGGCTTGTTTTCAAAAAGAAGGGAACCTCATCAATTGTGTGTTCCTGAGTCCTACTGAAACAATTAAAAGGGAATGCTTTAAGATTTTTTAAAATTACTGAGTCCAACTGGAGGCAAGATATTTCTTTAAAGTAATATGTAAATTTGATGTGTGTGTGCAGCGTAGTTACAAAGTTGAACCTGCACATGGAAAGAGCAAATCAAAATTAATTATTATTATTATTAAAGACAGCCTTCAGAAGTGAGAAACTCGACAATCTGCTTTTTCCTAACTGAAAGTAAAAAAGTAACTAAAATCAACAAGTCATTAAATTGGGTTGCAAAATTATTTCAGTATTATCCGTCTAAAGGATTAGTAATGTAAGGATGTCTGAGCGTGAATGTTTTGGGGATTGCGATTTTCAACTTGCTGGTATTTCTTTAAATGTAGCCAAGGCAGGAGAGTGGCAGACAACTGTTGTTTTTAAACTTGATAATCCTGCAAGAGTATCTAGATCACTTACCCACAGGCATTTTTCAGCAAATGTTCAATTAACAACTTGACAGCCATCCACTGACTTTAAAACTATCTGATCTTTTCACAATCGATACCTCGCGTCTGTGTAATTTATACCACTGCGATGCAGTTAGATGTTTAGCACATTTGCTGTTCTGACGCGTTTCTAAACAAAGAAAAAAGGTCCCGTCGTTACCAAGAGGGACACCACCCCAGGGCAGCGTTACAGAGGAAACTACGGGGCAGATACATCAGCTGGGAAAGGTAAAACAAAGGCCAAGCTGCAGCACCATCCAAGGACCTTCCGTCAGGTCCGAGTCAGTTGGGACAAAAGAAGTTTTTGTTAGCAAACAAACCCAGAACGCTTTGTACCAGAAATGAAAGGCCCTTTCAGCTCGCTGGAAGGGGTGAGAAAAAGATACCTGGGAGGCTGCGTTTCCGAGGCTCCTGCCAGGTCCTTATACAGCTCCAGCTGTAGGAAGAGTTTTCTTTGCTGGGGTCGCTAGGAGGTGGTGCACCGGGTCTTGGCTGAATGATCCACGTCCATGACAGCTGCTTTTTAGAGACTGCAACATCTGGCTTTGGAGTTATTCACCTTTAAAAAATCTACTTCCGTAGCCTTGAAAGATTTCACAAAGTCAGCAATTCCTTAGCCAAAAAATGATTACAGTTCCCATCGTGTCACAGAAATAAGTGAATTTCTAAACTCAGATGTATCTTGAACTTCCTATATGCAGCTTACCTCTCCTTATTAGATGATCTGAATAGACGGAAGAGTAATCAAATGGACATTTCCCATTCCCTGTGGGTTTGGGGGAAAATATTCCAAACCTCCTTTACTGATGTAAGACACTTGGAAGAAAATAACACAGCGAGGAATAGAACTGAAAGACAAAAACAGAAAAAAACGGAAGCATGTAGGAATGCAGTGGGGCACCCAGAAATATTCTCTTATTGTATGATTAAATACAAGAGATGAAATTAAAAACATGTTCATTTGCTGTGATTACCTCATACTCTCCTGTTATTAATGCTGTCTAACGTTCCTTTGCAAAATCAGCAGTTTAACTGAAAGCACATTCTTTACTTGTATTTGATTTTGCGGTCTCCCACTTCACTAATGAAAATATAATGTTCACATGAATATTTTATTATCATAAAGTGACCATTTTGTTCTGTGTCCATGAGCACTCAACAGACCACGCATGACATCTTTTTTTTTTTTTTGGAAATTACTTGACACCAATTACTGTAGCAACTTATTATTATTTAGACATATAAATTGCACCCAAGCATGGCAGTGCTTGCTACTACAAGGATCTTGGAGATACCCACTCCTCTTTGTCCTGCCCCACCATCCAGCCATCCATGACAGAGTCTGTAACAGCGGCTGGGGTATTCAAGCCATCAAGCCCACTGACTGGGAGAAGGTTTTATTCAACCTCTAGTGTAGGCACAGGAAACTGCATACATTTCTAGTGTCAATAGTTTCGTACTTGTTTTGTTTGGGTGCTTAATCTTTCTGAAATTAATATCTGCCTCTAAACTGCAAAGCTGAGAAAATATGGGAAAAAAGTGATTGAAAAAGATATTCCACCTCTTCCTTCAGCACACGTGCTGCCTTTTGTGCTTTCTTCATGCATCTGAGCACACCAAAATTTGTAAGGTTGGCGCTTTTCAGTTCTTCTTTAAACCCTGAGCATGCCTGCAGCGTCCATCAGTTAGGCAACTGGCAGGCTGAAGCTTCTCCTTGTCAGCCATACCGTTTATGGGGCTGCAGAATCGCCTTTCCCATTTGACTCCCCATGTCGGCAATCTTCCTCAATTCATTGTATACATACAATATATACATTAAACAAAACAGAAGGAGGCCCACCATTAATTACTCATCTACACAATGTCTAACACAATGGGAGCCTGGGGCTCCAGTGAGTTTCCCAGAGCTGTCTAAATAATGCAGATAGATGATAACACTCCTTGAAAGCAGCCAGTCCATTCCGAGGGCAAGCCTTCCTCATTTTATTCACATAAAACTTCCACTGAAGGGGTACACTGAAAGAAGCAGGCAAGATTTTGTAGTGACAAAATGTCTCTGCAAATGTCTCTTTATCTCCCTGGCGCTCGTGTGTGCACAAATTAAGCCAGCAAATGCTCTGCATGAGTAAGAATTGCATCGATAGCATATTCCAAACAGTAAGGGTAAGGGGACAATTCATAATCACAATAACTCATAGTTTTATGCTCTTTATTTTGCACCATCAAATAAGTAGGCAGAAAAAGAAAAAACATACAAAAAAGAGAAGGCTGTTTTTTCCCTTTTAGCAGTAATAAACCTGGGGCTATTTATAAGGTGTATATATCATAGAAATCCAATAAAACAGGACTGGGAGTAAACATGAGATCATCTAGACTATCACACTGCCCTGAGTCAGGACAACTGTACTTGTGTCACTCCCGATAAATATTTGCGTAGCTTAAAATGCTCCAGTGATGGGGACTCTATAAAAATCCCTTGACAATCTACCCCAGGACTGCACTACCCCTGCTGCTAGGAAAATTATCCTCGTGTTAAGATAAATGACTGAGGAAGTTAGGCTCCCTTCTGAAGTTAAAAGCAAATCAACAAAAAAAAAAAAAAAGAGGAAAAAAGAGTTACTACCTAAAGCAGATGCAAAGGCCATCTGAAACAAAGACAAACAGCCAACTGAATTGTAGGGCAGAGGGGAAAGCTGAATGCCTGGGATTGTTTTGCTGGGGAACAGCCTCCCGAAGCTGTAGGAAACAAACAGACAGAGGCCGGAGTAACCTGCCTTGGGAAGGAAGCAAGTGAACGGATTTTCAAACAGAAGCTATCTAGAAAGAAAGAGTTTGAAAAAGCAGACCAGAAACCAAACCAAACCGAACCAAACAAAAACTATTCTGCTGGAGTCCCATTGTGTTTGAGTGAATTTTCTGTAAATAGTGCATGAAGGAAATATTGAATTCTATGATCAGGCTCTTCTCGAACAGAAATACCTTGAAAGACCCTAGATCCTGGCTATTCCTGCAGCTCAGGAGAGTACACAGAAAATCTCTTGGGGAAAAAAAAAAAAAAAAAAAAAAAAGGAAAAGAAAAAAAAAGGGCATTGTTTCCAATGAATCTTAGATATGTGTATGTTCTTCTGTGCAAGAGTGGTATAGGCTTCAACTACTGTTTGCAAATATTTGCTTCTATTGCTTCACGAATGTTCTTCCTAAAACATGATCGGTGATATTCTATCAAGCTTTTTTCTTAAATAATAATAATAATAATAACAAAACAGCATTGTTTAGACTCCAGGTAGCTCCAGAAGGCAGGCAGGCAGCATTCCCCCCCCCGGAGCATCTCCTCCACCGGCGGGGTGCCCGCCCCGCAGCCCCGCCGCAGCCAGCGGGGGGCAGCACGCACCCACGGCGGGCCCCGGCCCCCCCCCCCCGGTCCCGGGACACCGCCGGGAGCCCCCCCGGGACCCGCCGGTGAAGCGGTGGGTGCTCCCTGAGAGGCCTTTTTTGGGTGCACCTGTCGCGGGAAGAAGAACGGTCTCCGTGCTCGCAGCACCGGGACCTCGCTCGCTGCTTGCTCGGAAACACGGCTGCTCCGGACTTTCCGCTGGCAACACGAGCGTTGAGATGGGAGAGATCTACGCGCGGGAGAACACCCAACGCTGCACTTGCCGAAAAGTAATAAGCTGGAAATAAGGCGTGCTCCGGATTCCCCTCCGTTTTCTTTTTTTCCCCTCCCATGCTAGAATGGACGAGCAAACATTTACGTTGTTTCAGTGTGTATTTAATACAATTAACACAAGTCTCGGTATTACTGAATATGCACAAAGTTGTGTAACCGTAAGCCCGATTTATTTAACCTGGAATTGTCTGGAAATCTGCTGGCACAATATTCACTCAGACGAGTAATCCATGCTCAAGAAAGAACCGTTTTCAGACCGTACGGTTGCTGACTCTCTCCGCCTCATGTGCAAAGCCACCCGTAACCGTTTTCATAGGAAAAAGAAACAAGAAAAAAAAAATTGGCAGCCCCAATCTCAGGGGGTGGATCCCTCAGAGCTGCTCTTGCTACAGAGGCGTAACACACGCCGGTAGCTGCTGCTAGTGAATGCGTAGCATCAACAAACAGATTTATAAAGCTGCCCGGAGAGATGGCCTCTCCTCCTGGCCAAGTAACACAGGCTTCACAACTGGGTAGTAGCTCGGTCATGGTACATTAGCCCTCAAAGGAGCTGAGAAAGGTTAGAGAGAAAGACGTTGATGGGAGTTCATGTCCTCTCACAGTAAGGTTATGAAATGTATAACCAGAATGACACTGTATCAGAAGTATGCAAACAAATGTACAAGGGAATAAACTGACTTCACCTGTTTATGTAGAAGTTCAAGGACATCAAAATATAAATCACTCTATTTTGTTGGAACAGATAACTGTACTCCAGATAGCACAAGAAAGTGTTGCTGACGCACATAATCTTTCTCTACACTTTTCCCATGGCTTGACTACCATCAGCTTTGTGATCCTGGCAACAGGTAGGAGGCAAGAGCCAAGCCAAACATCGAGCACATCCCTTTCAACTCTTGCTCCTTATCCTCAAACGGAAAGATATTTCAAAATGAGATTTAGACTAAGAACAAACAAAAATGAAGCACAGGACAAATTCTGGAATTCAACCGACTCCTGCATCCTGCCTCTCAGAAGGTTTTGAGTAACCTGGCTGCGATCTGGAGCAATATTTAAATATACCTACATATTCATAGCGCCCCGTGCTCACAAAAAATGGATCCTGCATGTGCTGGGCTTGTAGAATCAAGCTTCCCCACGTACCTAAAAACAGCTGCACGTCCCTAGAGGTAATACTTTTATCTGACCAGGTGCAGGCAACATTTAACTACTGTTCCAGCAAACAGCCTGCCCAAGCAAAATTCACTCACAGCTTGCGAAGTTCATTGCCTGCAAATCACAGTGTTGCTGGCCACTGTTTATCATCTGTCCATATAGTTTAGTAACCAAAACACAGTCTAAACACATTTATAAATAAATTAAATGATCACCTGTCTTCTTTTGACATATAAGGACCCCAGATACTCAAGGAGTGGAAGCATGACATCAGTAGGGCCGCGTGCTGGCAAAACTGTATTTGGTATATCTAAAGACAGCTTCATAAGTAAGGTTGGTGTAGTCCTTTCTTGGCATGTCCCTGCCAGTTGAGGGTGGAAGGAGTAACATGTTATGACTGACATAACTGTGAGCAAATGCCCCTAACACAGATAGTCCATTTTGATAAGTCTGACCATTACCTAACACAGCTTATTTTTCTTGGAGGAAAAAAAAAGAGATGGCTGGAACACGGTATGCTGGCAAAAGCACAGTTTAGCAGGCATGAAAGTTGTTAATATGAGCACTGTTTTGTTGGTCTACTTCATATATTGGCAAAGCATTCCCAGAAGAGACTTCAAGCTAGAAGATAAATGTGTTGAAACAGAGATGGGGCAGGGTGATATGACAGAAGAAAAGGAATGGGAGAGGTAAAAGAAAATTGTTTTTTCTTTCATCATGATGGAATTATTCTTTGGAGATGATTTAAGCAAACATCCTCTGGCAAATCTACTGCAGTTACTGAAGATGCTGCTGTCCCTATTTGCCCACCCCTGTGTTCTTCCTGAGATGGCTCGGTGGAAAAAGAGAACAAGTGCTATGCTTCAGCCACCCAGATTCATAGCCTGCCTCATTGAAAGCCCGCAGAAATGAAAGCTAGTATGCTACACGACACATGGAAATAGCTGAAGTATAAGACATGCCAGCCTGTAGGAACAGTGAACTGTGGCCGAGAGGTGGGATGGAGCAGTGGTGCTAGTCCGTTTGTTTCAATTAAATGCCCCTGTAATTACACTGAAATGACTGGGAAAATTTTCCAGAAGGGGATATAGTTTTGAAAAACAATTCAGAGGAGTTCAAATTCTGAATGAGGAAGACCACCTATGTAAAGTAGAGTCATTCATTCAAGAGGGTCGGTCATGCAACAATAGTTGTGTTTTTGTTGTTGTTGTTGTTTACCTGAAGTTTATGCACACCTGAGAACCACTTCCTGTGCTTTGTACCAGTTATACACGAAAAACAAAAGAAAACCAACCAAACAAAATAGGGGAAAAAAAGCTTGTTATGCATCAGCCACTGCTAAAATTAAATGATACAGATACTCTTTATATCAATGTCAATATAGAAATCAATCCTGAATGCTAGTCTATCTCAATGCCTGTCATACAAATTGTTTGCTTAGTTCTGCAGCTAGTCATTACATCAAAACGTTTATTGAACGCGTTGTAATGACTTACATATATGTAAATACCATTTAGAGAAATGAATATTCATCTTCTTTAGCATGTCAGATGTAAGAATGCGTGCGTAAGGTCACCGCGTGTATTTCATAAACGTCTGGAAAAATCTTTCCAAATTTGCAAGGGGTTTCCAGACAAATGACTCCTGACAGTGTTTACGGGCCCAGACTGCTCGGAGCGGCAAGAAATGGTTCACCTAACTCCCCTGAAGCCTGCAGCTGACAGCCTGTCGGTAGCACAGCCACTACGCCTGCTTTTCCATACGAAACCTTCCGCGTTGAGGTCTGCTGTGCCATCACGACGCGTCATCTAAATTTACAATTCCCTACCTCTTCCATGCATTTTCCAGACACAGGAGCCGGCGCCCGTTGCCAGGACAGCAAACAGGGTCAGGACGGCTTGCTTTCGGCTGGGGCGCGGGGAGGCGGCGAGGACCTTGCCCAGGGTGACCCGGTGAATCAGCAGCGCACGGCGGGCGCCCTGGGGAGAGAGGTCAGGGCCTCACACCTCCACCGCCTGCCTTTCTCCCCCTGCTTCCCCTTCCCCAAGAAACAACCCAAACCCCGCCACCTCCCAGCCAAGACCCAGCGTCTCCCGGTGAGGCGGCGGGGGAGGCCCTCCTTCAGCAGCCGCTTCATGGCAGCCTCCCAGCATGACGAACCACCACGGTGGTCTTCCCCAGCCTCTCCCCCTCCTTCCCTCAGCTGCTCATTTCCAAAGGAGGCTGCGGGCGGCCCCGCATCGCTTTCTCTCCCCCTCCATCCCCTTTATTCTTTTTTTTTTTTTATATTTGCGCAACCGCAGCCTCACTTTTCTCCCCCCTGGGGTGCGTACAAGAGGCAGGGGCACCCCCACCCGGGGAACGGGGGTGCTCGGCGTGAGCCCCGCGGCGTAAAAACGGATTTATCGCATTAAACAGTCCCCGCTCCAGGCGGCGTTTCCCCGCCGCACGCAGATAACGGCGGAGGAGGGAAGGAGAAACGGGGGGGGGGGGGGGGGCGTGAGGTGGGCGCCGCTCTGCGTGCGTGCGTGGGGAAGGCTGACGCACACACACGCGTGTGAGTGTGTGAGCGCGTGCGGAGCCAGGAGGAGGGGCGGTGGGCACACGCACACGCCCGGAAGCTCGGCTCCGGGGGCCCGCGGCGGGCGGGGCGCCGCCACCTGACGGCAGCCCCCCGGGACGGCGAAGGGGTGCGGAGGGGCGGCTGGCGAGCCCACGGCCACCGTGCCCCTCGCCCCGCCGCCGCCGCCGGCTCCTCCGCCGCGCTCCCTGCGGCCCGCCAACGGTCGCAACGGTCCCTGAGGCGGGCACGCTCCGGGGGCGGGGCGCGGCCGGGTCCCGCCGCCGCGGGCGGCGCCTGAGGGGAGCCGGGGGCCGTGGGCGGGAAGGGGCCCGCCGCCGGGGGCGGGGGGAGGCGAGGCGCCGGGCGGCCAATGGCAGCGCGCCGCCTCTCCGCTTAGCGCCCGCCCCGCCGCGCGATTGGCCGCGGCGGCCGCCGCTCGCGCGGCGCGGCGGCCAATGCGGGGCGGCGGCGGCGGCGGCGGGGTCCCGCCCCGTCTCGGTGTGTGAGCGCCTCGGTAACTCGGCGGTCACGTGTTGTTTTGCTCTTTAGTTGGGGCACTCGGTGCGCGATGCGTTACTCACTGCCACGCTCCCGCCGGCGCAGGCAGCAGCGGCAGCGCGAGCAGCACCGGCAGCAGCCCGGCGCGGTGGGAAGCGCTCGCAGCGGCAGCAGCAGCAGCAGGAGCAGGAGGAGCGCCGCCGCCGGCAGCCCAGCCGGGGAAGCCGGGGCAGCACCAGCCGCCGCTGCCGCCTCCTAGCGCGGTGTCCCCGCTGCGGGCGCCCATCCCGGCCCGGCGCAGGCAGCGAGCCGCCTCGGGGCCGGGGATGGCGAGCCCCGCCGTGCTGGGTCCGCCGGGCTCCCCGCCCGGCCCCAACCTGAACAACAACAACAACAACAACCAGGGCGTGAGGAAGTGCGGCTACCTGCGCAAGCAGAAGCACGGCCACAAGCGCTTCTTCGTGCTGCGGGGCCCGGGCGGCGGGGAGGAGGCGGGGGGCGCCCGGCTGGAGTACTACGAGAGCGAGAAGAAATGGAGGAACAAGTCCGGGGCGCCCAAGCGGGTGATCGCCCTGGACTCGTGCCTCAACATCAACAAGCGCGCCGACGCCAAGCACAAGTACCTCATCGCCCTCTACACCAAGGACGAGTACTTCGCCGTGGCGGCCGAGAACGAGCAGGAGCAGGAGGGCTGGTACCGGGCGCTCACCGACCTGCTCAACGAGGGCAAGGCGGCCGGGCAGGGCTCGCCGCGCCGCCACCTCCCGTCGCCCTTCGCCGCCTCCTGCAGCGCCGCCGCCGCCTCCTCCCTGGCGGCCGCCGGCGAGGAGCTCAACTACGGGCTGGTCACGCCGGCCGCCGCCGCCTACCGGGAGGTCTGGCAGGTGACGCTGAAGCCCAAGGGCTTGGGGCAGAGCAAGAACCTCACCGGCGTGCACCGGCTGTGCCTCTCGGCCCGCACCATCGGCTTCGTGCGCCTCAACTGCGAGCTGCCGTCGGTCACGCTGCAGCTGATGAACATCCGCCGCTGCGGCCACTCGGACAGCTTCTTCTTCATCGAGGTGGGGCGCTCGGCCGCCACCGGGCCCGGCGAGCTGTGGATGCAGGCGGACGACTCGGTGGTGGCGCAGAACATCCACGAGACCATCCTGGAGGCCATGAAGGCGCTCAAGGAGCTGTCCGAGTTCCGGCCCCGCAGCAAGAGCCAGTCCTCGTCCTCCTCCTCCTCCGGCGGCGCGGGCGGCGGCGGCGGCGGGGCCGGCGGCTCCTCGGCCACCCACCCCATCACGGTGCCCGGCCGCCGGCACCACCACCTGGTCAACCTGCCCCCCAGCCAGACGGGGCTGCTGCGCCGCTCCCGCACCGACAGCCTGGCCGCCGGCCCCAAGTGCGCGCCGTGCCGGGTGCGGACGGCCAGCGAGGGCGACGGCTGCCGGGTGGGCTCCGCCGCCGGCAGCCCCATGAGCCCCGGCCCCGTGCGGACCCCGCTCAGCCGCTCGCACACGCTGAGCGGCGGCGGCGGAGCCCGGCCGGCGGGGAAGCTGCTGCCGGTGCTGGCCGGGGGCGGGCTGCAGGGCAGCCGCTCCATGTCCATGCCCGCCTCGCACTCGCCCCCCTCCGCCACCAGCCCCGTCAGCCTGTCCTCCAGCAGCGGGCTGGGCTCCGAGCCGCCGCACCCGCACCACCCGCAGCGCCCGTCCAGCGGCAGCGCCTCCGTCTCCGGCTCGCCCAGCGACGCGGGCTTCATGTCCTTCGACGAGTACGGCTCCAGCCCCGGCGGCGACCCGCGGCCCTTCTCCTCCTCCTCCACCGCCAGCAACCGCAGCAACACGCCCGAGTCGGTGGCCGAGACCCCCCCGGCGCGGGACCCCGGCGGCGGCACCGACCTCTACGGCTACATGGCGATGGAGCGGCCCCCGAGCGGCCGCCTCTGCTACCGGCCCTGCCCCGACCCGGCGGCCGACCGGGGCCACCGCAAGCGGACCTACTCGTTGACCACCCCGTGCCGGCAGAGGCCCCCCCCGCCGCAGCTCTCCTCCGCCTCCCTCGACGAGTACACGCTGATGCGCGCCACCTTCGCCGGCAGCGCCGGCCGCCTCTTCCCCTCCTTCCCTGCCGCGGCGTCCCCCAAAGTGACCTACACCCCCTACCCCGAGGACTACGGGGACATCGAGATCGGCTCGCACCGCAGCTCCGGCAGCAGCAGCACCAACCTGGGGCCGCCGGCAGGGGGGGGAGGAGGAGGAGGAGGAGGAGGCGGCGGTGGGGGAGACGATGATGGCTACATGCCCATGACCCCCGGCGTGGCCGCGGCCCTCGGGCGGGGGGGCCGGGGAGGCGATGACTACATGCCCATGAGCCCCACCAGCGTGTCCGCCCCCAAGCAGATCCTGCAGCCCCGGCCCGGGGTGGGCGGCGGGTCCCCCGGGAACGGGAGCAGCTACAAGACCAGCTCGCCCGGGGAGAGCTCCCCTGACGACAGCGGCTACATGAGGATGTGGTGTGGCTCCAAGCTGTCCGTGGAGAGCTCGGACGGGAGGCTGAGCAACGGTGACTACATCAATATGTCCCCTCGGGACCCACACCATGGGCCCCAGGCTCCCTCCCTCACCCCCCCAGACTTCTTCTTCGCCCCTGCGGGGCACGGGGCCGGCGAGCCCCCCAAACCCGGCTGCTATTCGTACAGCTCCTTACCCCGCTCCTACAAGAGTCAGGGCCTGGCTAAGGACAGCGACCAGTACGTCTTCATGAACTCCCCGGGGAGGATGATCCCGGAGGAGGCGGTGTGCGGCACGGGTCCCTCCCCGGCCGGCACCTTCGCCCCCTCCAGCCACACGGTGCCTTCGCCCCTGCGGCACAGCCGGACCGAGAGCTTCCTGAGCCAGCGGTGCCAGCGGGCGGTCCGGCCCAGCCGCCTCTCTCTGGAGACCTTGCGGACGATGCTGCCCAGCATGAACGAGCACCCCCTGCCTCCCGAGCCCAAGAGCCCCGGGGAATACATAAACATCGACTTCGGGGATGCCGCCGTCTATTCGCCCCCCTCGCTGCCCGCCGACAGCCCAGCCTCCTCCCTGGGCTCGGGCACGGGGCAGAGGCGCTCCCCCCTCTCTGACTACATGAACATTGACTTCGGTTCGCAGTCGCCCTCGCAGTCGGGCACGGTCTCGGTGGGCTCCTTGGAAGCGCTCTCACCGGGCTCTTCCTCCAGCACCAGCCAGCCCGACGGGCGCTACCTGAAAGCGGCTGTGGGGGTGACTTGTTTGTCCAGCCCGTCCGACGGCGGGGATTACACCGAGATGACCTTTGGCATGGCCACCACCCCGCCCCAACCCATCGTTCAGAAGCCAGAAAGTGCCCGGGTCACCAGCCCCACGGCTGGGGTGAAGAGGCTCACCCTCTCTGGGGTGGAGGCTTTCATTCTTGCCAGCCCGCCCCCGGACCCCAACCGCGGGGCCAAGGTCATCCGGGCCGACCCCCAGGGGCGCAGGAGGCACAGTTCGGAAACTTTCTCCTCCACCACCACTGTGACCCCCGTGTCCCCCTCCTTTGCACACAACCCCAAAAGGCACAACTCGGCCTCGGTGGAGAACGTGTCCCTCAGGAAAAGCGAAGGCCTGGAGGAGGAGCAGGGCAGCAGCCCCATGTGCCGGGAGACCTCGGCTGGCTTCCAGAACGGCCTCAACTACATCGCCATCGACGTGGTGGACGGGACCCTGGCAAACTGTGACAAAGCCAGGTCGAAAGCCAGGCACGTCCTGAAAGGAGGTATCAACGGAGTGGAGACGAGCGCCTATGCCAGCATAGACTTTCTGTCTCACAACCTGAAAGAAGCAAGTGCTGTGAAAGGTGAGTAGCGACGTCTGACGGTGCCTGCCACGTGTGTGGCTTTGCTTAAATGTGTTTGTTCCTCACGGGTGGACCCTGTTTTGTCACGGAGGGCGTTCCCCCGGGGCCTCCTGCCTTCAAAATCTCTCTTCCCAAACCCATCCTGAAATCGATGGTCCTGGAGGAACTGGCTTTCTTTTTGTATGAGGAAGAAGTTTAATTGGGGGATATTCCTTCACGTTTAAGTTCTGCTGTGCTGTTACGAGTGTGTACTCCTGGGTACCTCAATAGAAGCTGATGTTTACACTGTTACCATGGTTGGGTTATACTTCAGAGTTTTCTTATGTAAGGTTTTCAGAAAGTGTTTGGAATCTGTGACCAAAATAGTTTATGTTAATGCAGCTTCTACATACCGTTTAAAAATGTAAAACGATTGAGTTAAAAACCAGAATTGTTGCAGTGAGACCATCAGATTACAAAAAAAAAAAAAAAGAAAAAAAAATCCTTGGCACTCTAGCTGGGAAGGTCAATCGCAACAAAACGAGGAGGGTTATTTTAATATCTTGATTTTGAAATCTCTTATCTCTTGCAAAAGTTTAACAGTAAATCATGGTGAGCGTGGAATGTGAAATGTTTTTTTTTTTTTTCCTTAAAAAAAAAAAAAAACCTTTCCAGAAGACGCCGTACGCCTGAGCTGTTCCATGTCGCGTTGCACATTTTGCTCCGAGGCCGACCCTACGGTGGTGGCGTGCAGCCGGGCTCCGCTGGGAATCACCGGCTGGGTGGCGGGCTTGGGAGTGGGTCGAAAAAACGCTGGCTGCTCGAAGACAAAAGCAAGCCTAAGAAACCCGAAACTGGGGGCCGAGGGAGAATTTCTGTTTTAATTATGTAGCTGTTCCTTTGTTGAGGTGCTGGTTTTCCTGCTTTTTGCTTTTTTTTTTTTTTCTTTAGGAAAGAACAAAGAGCACCCCCCCCCCCCCCCCAAATAGCAACCCGCCTCCTCTTAACAAGCGAGAATTCGCACACAAGTGAGCGTGAGTTGGGGAGGGCCCAGAGCAGCCAATCTGTCAAGGATTAAAAGTTAATGATGAGGCACCGTAGGGATCCTCTTTGCTGTTGCATTTATGCAAGACATGGTACTTTAAACCTGTATGCATATATAGCTGTAATAGATGTTTATGGGTCCAGCGGGGTGAAATGACATACCGTGCAGAAGCAGTTGCTTGGAGGTAAATAGGTATTGCTTCTGCATTCATAGTGCTGACAGAGGTCGTCAATCATACTCAGAAAGTGACAGCTTGTAGAGCTACACTCACGTTTTTTTCCTTCTGTTTTCTAACTAGCTAGCTGATTTTGAAGAAGAAAATATTTTCTCTTTTGATAGGAAGTACAGGAAGATGGAAAAGATGAGAGATCCGCCGCTGGCAGAGCGAGCTTTGAACCTAATTAAGACGAGAGGATTGTTGAATGAAATGGCAAAGTTTTAAAGGATGAACGCTTACTCTGAATGACTCGGGGGGTTGGGGGCAGAGTGTTCCTTGTCAGTTGCTTTTATTTTTGCTGGAGTCATTTTCGGGATTCGTGTGTCTTGACCTGAAGCGGTGTGGATGCTGCTGGTGGCGTTGCCATCTAAAAGGCCAGCTTTGGGACCGCAGCCCAGGACGCTGGCAAACAACTGTGCGTGTTTATTTGCAAAAAACCTGATTTTTCACAGATACAAGGGGTTTGTCTTAAGCCACCTACGGCCCCAACTGCAAGCCGGGGGGTGCTGGGAAGGAGAGATTTCCACAACAGTCTCCAAACTGCTGACCCCAAGGCAGAGGGGGAGCAGGGGGAGGGGAGCGGGAGCCAGTGACAGAGAAAACCTGGCGTGGATGGCGGCGTTTCCATCACCCAGGCGGAAAGCAGGAGCAGAGCAGCCGATCAGTCAGATAAGCTGGGGGAATTGACTGCTGTCCTTCTGACAAAGTAAACAAAAGGGTAATGCAATAAACGCAGCCACGTTAATTTGGTACACGGTGTACAGTGGAGAGGGATTAATTGTGTATTTATCCACGGGTGGTTATAGACTTGCATTAATATGTAATCTGCATGTGTATTTATTTCCCCCGTTTCCTTTAAGCTTATAAATGTCGACCGCATCCAGAAGCGTTCTGGGTAAACTCGTCGAGGTTTAATCTCCACGTAGGAGGCAAAGCTCTCCTTCCCATCCTTCTGTTTCCCTGAAAAATGTGTCCGCCTGCTGCGCATCGGTGCAGTCTCGCTCTGCTAGGGGGTTGCTGTAGCCAATATCAGGCCAGGGCGGTAAGAAAAAACTTGCACAAGCATCCCTCAGCAGCGGTCTGGGTTATATGTCAAATGCAGGGTTTCATGCCAGTTGCGTTTGTGGCAGACTGACTGGGAGAGTCATAGCATGGGAAAGTAGGAATATATCACAAAGAATCTGAGGAGCGTACGTAGGATCGACTTCTGCAAATTTCTGAGTTTCTCTTTTGGTTTTTGTTAGGACTACAAACTGAAGTTTGTTTACAGAGCTGCTTCTGCCACTGTTAAAAAGGTGATTTAGTGTTGTGCCAGTGTATTTAAATATCAAAAGTTGTGGCTTGGGAAATTACTAAGACTTTCGTATTCTGCAGAGAAATACATAGACAATTTAAAGAAAACCGTATTTGAGCATAAGGAAGAGTAAACTTACTTTAACACAGAAGTAATTCTGATAGATTTGAGAGAAACTAATTTAGTAAATTAATGGTTTGTACAAGAGATTGCTTATATTGCATATAGTCAGCATTGTTTACTTAGCTCTTTGCACTTTTTTCAGATGTTGTTTTTGAATATATTATCAAAGTGGGAAGCTTTACTTCTTCAAAACTAGAGGGAGCTTTCTAGGAAGTTGTTTTTTTTTAAAACAACGGAGGATCCATATATGTTTAGTAGTTGGAACAGGGGAGCATCTCAGATACAGGATATACGAACAATCTCGTTGTAATTCAGTGTAAAATACATTTAAAAAAATGAAAAAAAATCAATTTGAATGCTTCCTAGAGGTCTGTAGCAATCAACATGTTTTCATGTGGATAAATATTTGAATGGAAATTATCTGTACCATTTGGAGGTGGTTGATTTTCACGTGTAGCTTGTCTCCTCTGCCAGTACCTGACCTCTGCTGTAGCAGTGCTGTGCTTCTGGGATTCTCTCCTGTCGCGACAAGAGCAAGCTCCTGCCACCACAATTGCAGTCAAAACAGAAAAATCAAAAGGTTGCTCGAAATTATCAGCTCATTTAGTTTTACTGTACTCTGAAAGTGTGCAAATGCTTAAGAATCCGAGAAACGCTTGCCTTTGTCCAACATGTAAATAAAATAATACTGTTACTGGTCAGTTAAAACTCTTGTTACATGCTGATAATTAGCTAGCCTTTGTTCTTAAATGATGATCGCTTTTTTGCTTTAAAAAAGTATGAACTGTGTATGGTTTTCATTATTTATGGAGACGTTTACGGTTATTTTCTCATATAGTGTAAGTTATTTATTCCACTGTATTTATGACAGGTCACACCCAACAATGAGCTGAGTTTTTATGGAGGATCTTAGCTCCATTGAAGTCAAGTGGGAGCTTTGTCTCGATTTTGGTGGGGTTAAGATTTTACCCTTTGTGTGTAATCCTGGAATTCCTAAGTAAAATTCCCATTAAATTTAGTGGGTGTGTAATAGGGAATTTTGCTTGACTGAAAACACCATACTTGGGTGTGTTATCTTTAATTCTGTTTTCTATTAACAAAATGCTCTGTAACTTTTAAATGCTTCTAGTAGTTCGTCTAATTTTCCAAAACTGAACAGATATTATGTATAATGATGCAAAAAAACTGAGGGTGGTTTCCTCCTGTGTTAGTTTCCTTTGTCTTGATTTATTTAAAATAGTCATCATCTGTAATGCATCTACTTAAGATCGTAATAAGGTGATTTTTGATAATAATGAACCTCCCCCTTGTCAATTAGCTCTTACTTTTGTGAGGGTTTTATGATTGCGCCTAAACAATAAAAAGCCTATCTTAAGAAATCTCTTCCTGTGTCTTTCTAATGGCATTTCAGATTATTTAATACATAACCCTTGTTTCCTTTTTCTTTTAGATTACTTTGCACAATGAATTATTAAGATCTTTTCCCTTCTACTGTGCCAAATGCCATAAAGTTTTGGTTCTCAGAGCGACATGAGAATGTTTAATTGTCTCGTTTCCAAAACTTGCATTCATGTCTAAATGACTCCTTAAAAGAATTGAAAGAACTATATGCTGTGTTAGAAATCTGTACGTTTTAAGATCTTCTTTGAATAAAGTAGTTGTAAGCGTAGTATTTTCTCTTACTGACAACTTCCTTGAGAACATTGTAATTAACACCCGAAAGAACTGAACTACTCTTAATAGCTTACGTAGTTGGATTTCACCTCTTGAACTAAGAATTAAAAATCTGAGGTTGTCTTTTACTGCCTCTATGAATGCACTTCTTGTCTCTAAAATTGCATTTTACAGGTGACCACACCAAAATGGCTAGGTCTGAACCGAGCAGAGCCATTCATTGAACAAAATGTAAACTGAGTTTATCTAAGATGAAATGAAGCCTTTGATATTTTAAATGATGTTGATTATACGGACGTCAGCTTTTTACAAGCAGACAGAATATTAAAACTTGTAACACGTTTTAGACTTCTATTTTGCTTTATACTCTAAATTATGTTTAGCTATACTGTTCATATAAAGAATGTCATGGTTGCTTTGAGTCATTTAAGATAAATTGTTATAGACAGAGTTGAATGGTGGGTTTGTTCTAAAATGAACCGGTACAGTCATTGCTCAAGGCAGAGGAAATGCTTAGGTTGATGATTGCTTCTGATTACTTGATTTCTTTCAAGATAGCTACAGAGACTAACGTTCACTTGTGAGTAAAATGGATGAAGGAATGTTTGAACAGAGGGAGCATTAGGACATGTTTTATATGGTGGTGTTTGTTTCTTTTTTGTTTTGTTTTTGTAATAAGGGGAGAATAACATGGGTTTCTTTACACTCACTTTACTATTAGTTTTAAATAGCGATAATTATGCCGGGATGCTGAAGTGGTTTAAAAGTTTAAACACAGCAAGCATCCACAGAAAAATTGTGCTGTCCTCGGTGTACGTAATGTAACTTTCCTCCCTATTCAGTGGCAGCATAGATACATTCAGGTATTTTCTGGTTATATCAAATTTTCTCTAAAGCACTGAGAAAGCATCAATAATACGCTTCTTTTTGAAGTACTGAACATGTAAATAAATGGCTGTATCTTTTTTTTTTCCCCTAATTTGTTGAGATGTTGTATGGGCTACAGTGGTTGTCCACTTGTTCTCTTTGTGTCTAGGTGTCAAAGTGTGTGCAATAACAGTATAGCGTGAGCAGCTTATTTGATGAATTGGGGTGTGCAAATCTGTGGGTTTCACAACTCTGTTTTTTTGTTGTTTCTTATAGTGTTTGCTTAGAAGTGAGCTGTGTGCGCATGGAAATCAGTAGCATCCATTCACTTTTAAAAGATGGTGCGTTGACCCCAGAGTTCAGTCGTGTTTTGCTTGTGTGCGCATTGTCTGGTACGCAGTTATTTTTAAAGTTTTTGTGTGTATGTATGTAGGGGGTCAAGAGTGGCAGCCTTGAAAAGCCAAGTTCAGCTGAGTAGTTCCTTGCTGCCAACTGCTGAAAAGACTGGTTTTCCTCCTGGAGCCTGTCCAAAGGGCAACTTTTGTTGTTTTTTTTTTTTGCTTTCGCACTGGTATTTGTCTCTGCTGCCTGACCGTGTGCATCTCCCAGTAGTGCTCTAGGCACTCGCTACAATCAGCAGGAGTAAACAGAGCCACCAAGGCTCCTCCCACCTACTTTAAATTCCTACTAGAAAGCAGCATGAATTTTCCCCTCAGCTTGACTGCATCCCTGTCAGCTCTGGAAGAAACCTGGGTGACTGGTTTAGGCGATACGTGCAGTTTACACGCTCATTTACACAGGATGAGTCCCTTAGTTGCAAGGATGTGTTTGTGTTTGAGGTTTAGGCATTGTTAGCATGACTGAAAACTTAGAAAAAGCAACGTAAGGATTACTCGCACCTTTACGGAGGATAACTTAAAAAATACACTTTGAGTGTAGGGTGCTAACAGATTAACCTGTGAGGCCCACTTGGGGAGAGCAGTGGTGTGCCTTCTCCCCCGTGTTGGACACGAAGCAGTAATGCTCCTGAAGTCATTACCGTGACTGCTCCGGTAAGTGCCTCTGCATGGAGAAGTGCTGCTGCCTGGCCGCTGCGATGGAAAATGGACCACCGGCACCAGTCAGAGCAAAACTAGGAGAATTTAGAATAAATAGCTTGGTCTAATCGTGAGAGTTGGAAAATTATTAATAAAGACCAACGACAATGCTCTAAGTTGTTACCTATCCAGTTTTTCTTATTTTCAAATTTTGCATTTTTTTCAAAACAAATTCTTTTTATTTTTTATCAGTGATGGCAGCCCAAAATTGTTTATAGGTGTTATCAAAAATATTAAAAAAAAAAAAAAGGTGTTTTTTGCACACAGTGAAGGGCAATGCAGGATGTAAAGAAGCCCATCAGAAGCTGAAAGCAGAGAAGTAATTTCTGAAATATGTGTCTCTGGTACTAGGGTGGTTTGTTTGCTGTCAAATCCAGATTTGCTTGTCTCAGTTAACGTAAAAAATATTTCAGAGTGCATTATTAGCTTAGTAAGCCAATCGCAAAAATAGTTAACAGGAAATAAAAACAAGCCCCAGACTGAAGCCCCCTGGCTCTGATCGTACCGTCCACGTTGCGGAAGAGCGACGTAATAGCTTGATTCCATAGATTAGGAATGATTCAGTGTTTTGTTTACATTTTGTCAATCTCTTCAGCATCCTAGAGGAGAACACTTCCTTCCTGGCAGATGGCAGCCCCAGGGCCATGCACCTGCCACGACAGGCGCTGCGCTAGTAATCTACCCCGGCATCGCTGCTGACAAAAGGCTAATGATGGGAGGCTGTCTGCCTGACAGCCTCAACAAAACAGGATCGCGTTTGTCCTTCAGCCAGGGTCTGGAAGATCTGAGGAAGGACGGTCAGGACGGTATGCGCGAGAATTACCGTGGAATTTAATTTGGGCTTCTTCGGAAGCGCTTGCGGTGGGTGAGAGGCGCTTCTGAGATAATTACGTTGCAGAAAGTGAAGGGTGCCTCGAAGAAGGGATTTTCCCTTTCCCTGCCGGAGCGACATCCAATTTCCTACCTCATAGCTCTGTGCGGATGGCAGGAGCACGTGCATGATTTCCCTGTCAGCCATCCCCAGGGGAGTCTGAAGTACTGGCGAGGGGCTCAGTCCCACGCTGCCCGGTGGGTCCGAGGCTGCGTTAAAAGGGACATCTCTTTATCTGCACGTGGTTGGAGTGCTTGGTGGTTGCGTAACGCGTTCATTCTCCAGGCGTCTGATTTGTAGTATTCCAGGTTTCTATTACATCACTAGGCCGGCGGGGGGGGGGTCTTACTTTGTCTTTCGTAATTTTTTCTTCTGCGTTCCTGCTCGTCTGCTTCTCTTGTTTGAAATGCGTGTGGGTGACGTTTCTAGCGGATGCTACCCAAGGCGAGGGTGTCTTTGAAGTAGGCCAGGATGTTCTCTGCTAAATTTAAAAACTACCCAAATATTGCCCAGAGTTTGTAGAGTATTAAGCGGGATTACATGACGCACGGATTAGACATTGTTGAGCAGCTTGTTTTTGTTTGAAGGGGTCAGAAATGGAGGCACTGGGGCTTTAGTGTAATGCCAAACCGGTGAACTTGCTGGTACCAGAAACGGCAGAAGTTTCTCAGAACCAGCAGGACACAGCAGCAACTCTTCGAAGCTTTTCCAAGTGATGCTCTAAAAAAAGCTGCTGTGCTGATGAGTGCAAGGTACGAAACTCACTGTTCAGTTTGGTCTTGATTTCAAAGCTGTTTCTCAGACAACTTGAAGTAGATGAAGAATAATGCTGTGAGACTTGAGGCAGGGGACTTTGCTTCTCTGAAGTCAAAGACAAATCAATACATCTTTGCAGTAGCAGTTGGAAAATCATGTCAATGAAATTAGAGCTAGACAGTTTTAGTTTTGCCTGTTGCCCTGTGTCCTCCCTGTCAGTATATTATTTTAAAAACAAGTGTTTATGATGGTCCTTTATGTCCAGTTTAACCCTTCATTAAATTGGGTAACATTTCCGAATTCTCATTCTGTACATTAGTTTGACAGACTTTTCTTTTGGATCTAGGCTTTTGCTCACAGCAAAGATGATTGAACAAGATGTTCCTATGAACATTTTTTGAGGGGAGAGGTAGGCTTAGCTCTTCCATGGGATGCAGGCTGCAGAAGGCGACTTGAAGAGTAGCTCAAGGACAAGAAAACAGTAATAAAGGTGGCTTTGTCTGCCTTCAGGGATGGAAGTAACTGGCACTATGGGAAGTTTTTCTCAGTGACTGATAGTGCTATGTTTTAGCATTATTGTAAAGAAGAAGAGGTTGACATGGGGATGCAAATCTATTTTCTGTTTAGTTAGTACCAAACTCCTTTACATCACCAAGCTGACTGCTTCAACTACTGTGCTCTCTCCAGTGCTTGAATTACTGAGAGGTTGCAATGAGATTTTCTTCGGTTTTCTTTTTACCAGTTTCTCTGATACTGACTTTCTTTCCAAAACTCCTGTGATTGTTTTTGGTTTACTTTAAAAGGCAGACCAAATCTCAGATGAAGCGTCTAACCAAAATTTTCCCTGATATCAGAAAAATACTTCTTTGCAAGGGGGTTATGAGATTTGGATCTGGAAGGTAGAGGTAAAATTCAACTGTAAAGTAGTTGTGCTCAATTGTGTTGTAGTATCATTGGCTTTTACAACACAAACATTTGGAAATATTTGTAGGAGGCTGGACTTGCATCTTTCGCAACAGGTTTCAGTCCTGAGCAATTATTTCTGCCAAAATTAATGGAGTATTAACTATTATAGTATAATAATGTTGTCTGTTTAACATAAGAAGAAAAGTTATGCTCCTATTGTAGCAATCTTGTACAAAAAGTATTGATAAAATTTGATAAATACTTAAGTTTGTGAATTTTGAGGAGTCACTTTATAATATTATTTACAGCTAATGAGTCTTTACTATGAAACTGTAAACATATTTAGACTTAGAATCAAACATGTTAAACAACACAAGGGAACGTAGTTCATTCAATGCTGGTCACAGAATTAGCGCTCATGAGTTTAACAATAGTTACAGAGAAGTGGGTATGCAGAGAGGGGTATTAGGAATAAACATACATGATCCTGAGGCACATAATAATTCAGGGAGTTGGCTATAAACTTAAAATGGGAGTACTTATCACTTTATAATCCCCATAGTGCAGCAGTTCCTCTCAAACAGGTATCAGACAGATTCTTGTGTGTACAAAGGTGCTGCTGCTTTCTTTTGGAGATCTACAAAAATATATCATTGCACTGCTCTGTTTAAATCTTTAAATGTTAAATGAAAGTCCTACCAAGGTAAACTTTTAACACTAGCTGGTGTATTCTAAATAAATAGTAGATTGCGTGGGTTCTAAATAAATAAATTGGTAGTAATCAATTGTTAAATGTTAGCCAAAAGGATTATTTCCAAATATAAATGCACCTATGTATGTCAGTACTGTAAGTGATTTTTAGACCAGGTCCTTTTTAATTTTTTTCACATTAGTACAAACGTTTTAAGTGACAGTAAACTAAAAGCTGTGTGAGAACTGATAACATTAGAAAACAAACTTTTTGTTGTTGTTTTTTAAACAAATAAATGGCAGAACGTGGTGGTAGTGAAATAGCTGTGTGTTTTGTTTTTGTTCCTGATCTTTAGTAGAACTAGAATTTGGCCCTGAAGAAATAAATTGATGGACTGTTATTTTTAATAGCTGTATACTCGCCTATGCTAGGGAGCGTAAACAACAGCCTTAGATCTTGCAGCTTGAATGAGCCTGGTTAAACTGGTGTGCTTTAATGCAGAAGGAGCTGCCCCGTGCTGTGAATGAGCTGTGTAAGTTGTTTAGGTAGAATGCTGCTGTTTGATGCAGTGGTTTCAGAAAGTCACTTAGAGAGTGGTCTGCAAGTGAAATTATTCCCCAAGTCTGCTGCATCTGTCAAGAACATGGTGAGTTTTGACTTGCCTTACTGGCCACGTGGATGCTCCCTATATTAAAAGAAAATACTGTAACATCATACTCTGCGCACTCCTGGGTAAATGTCTTTCTTTTTTGTTGTACTCATAAATAGGCTTGTGTAGGTTTACAAGGTGATAACACTTCAACCATAATACTTTAAAAACACTTCCAGAGTTATTTACATGACACTTTTTGTCTTTAGACTCAGCCTTGTATTCTGCTTATTTTTACTTTGCCAATGGATATACTTACACTGTTTTTTTACTAATAATTTCCTTACAATTATAGTGTAGCTTGCTCTGTTTCCTTAAATTAAGCATAGGTGGGACTTTAAGAGCTGTATGTAGGACTCGGGCTCCCAGCAGATGGGAGGCATGGGACTGAGCATGAGTAGATGGAGAAAGGCTGGTCCTTCAACTGTTCTCTACTTGCTGAGTTTAGAAAGGAAAATAGTAAGCTCTTTTGAGGATTGGTGTGTAGGAGACAGGTTTAGACTCTCCATCCCAAGTGGAACGAAGTATATACGTATTGTCGTGAGGTATCTTAACTCAAGATGCGAGCATTAAGAAACGTTTCCTTGTTCAGGATTTCATGCTAGTCTATTTTGTATCCCATCCCCTTTATCAAGCACTGATTTTTGGCTTGTTTTTCTGAGGTGTTTTTCCCAAGCACTTTGTAGAGGGCTACCTGAGCAGACAACTTCTTCTTTCCACTTCGTAGGCAAACTCCTAGGGAGCTCTGCTGAGGGTGGTAGAGCAGTAGGCAAATAAATCCTTTATGAAAACTGTTAAATTCTTCTTTGCAATCCTTTATTTTTTTAACCACGTGAAACCATAGCTTCACTGAATGTTCAAGTGGTTTTATGATGAAGTGGCTTTATCTTACTCAAATTAGTGTAGCTGTGGGTGTGTGTACTTGAGCAAGGTCTTCATTTTGCTTCTGTAGTCTAAGAAACAGCTCACATTTTGGTATGTGTCAAAAAGATATTTACTCGTTATTTGCATCATATACAAGCAAAGCTAATTCTTACCAGGAAGCAGGAAATACAGTATATTTGATACATGGAAAACTGTTGTCTCATAGGTTTCTCACAAAGAAACAGCACAGTGCTAAAAAGAACTACATTCGGTAATTGTCAGTTAATCCAGGAGCAGGAAACACATGTCCAAATCCTGTGATTTAGTTGAGGAAAAGCACTGGAAATACACAGTACCCAGAACAGTACAGGATATAGCACTGTGGGTTATGACTGTAACTCAGAATGAACGGCATTGCCATGTGTCTTCTAAGTCTGAATCCCTGTTTCTTCATTCGATCAGATGTTATTGGAGTTTTTCTTGTGTATTTGGAGCATGTGTATTGGTCCTGAAGTATACGGTGGCACCTATTTTTAACCATATCCTCTGCTTCTATAATGTGGTAACTTTTGATCTTATTTTGACATAGGTTTCCAAGATCATCTGTAGCAGCTATCAGATATTAATGGAAAAGCTTGCAACCATCTCTCTTCTTTCTCCTGAATTGTCTTAGATCCCTTTTTATCCCATTTGTAGCCACGTAATATCTTTCTG
The DNA here is from genome assembly GCF_964211835.1 of Anser anser. Classification (NCBI taxonomy): domain Eukaryota; kingdom Metazoa; phylum Chordata; class Aves; order Anseriformes; family Anatidae; genus Anser; species Anser anser. Next base: position 149,283,462 of record NC_139720.1, on the reverse strand, counting down.
GAATCACAATAATTAACTACATCAGTTAAATCTTTTCAATGTACTTTAATTCAAAATAGCTGCTGGAAATAAGGACCTTCAATACAGTATAAGCTACCAGCTCTGAAGTAGTCCATGGACTGCAATTTCTAAAGCTCCGGTGTCGAGGAACCCCTCATTTACAGGCTGTTCATGTTGGGTTTGTTTTATATGTGTTTTACGGAGATGTTTTTCTCACCTAAGTGTTTTTGTCCAAGTCTTGTATCTGCTGTTTGGGAAAGTGTGTTCCTGTGGTCTCCCATCTCAAGTATCAATTGAATGTGGCTTTTTTACTTAGAGACATTTTGATGACTGTTGGGAAGGCTGAGGCACCGAACTGGAAAACACTGGCAGAGTTGTGCCTTTTATTAGTGCCTCACTTTGGTTGGTTTGTTTTTCCTGCTTGTGAACAGACATCTTGTGACTGCTGTGGACGAGTTTGATTGATTGTTTAGCATTGGCTGGGTAAGATATTTGCAGGGCGAGGGAGCATATTCCAGAGGAGGCAATTAAGCCATGTTTTCCTAACAAGTTTTGTGGGATTTAGCTGTGCTGGGCTCTTGTTTTGGTCAGATGGACAAAAGAGTGTAATTAATAGGCAGAAATATCTTTTTCTGAGGCCACAGGATGACCATAGGACTTCATATCCTTCACAACGGTGGTAGGAACTGGAGGCGTTGGCACAGGTTTCCCAGAGAAGCTGTGGCTGCCCCATCCCTGGAGGTGTTCAAGGCCAGGCTGGATGGGGCTTTGGGCAGCCTGGTCTGGTGGGAGGTGTCCCTGCCCATGGCGGGGGGGTTGGAATTAGATGGTCTTTAAGGTGCCTTCTGACCCAAACCATTCTGTGATTGAAATCATTCTTTGACTCTAATTCTGTGGTAAAATCTTAGGGGACCTTAGTACAGGTGTTCTGAATGAAGCTGCTCAGTTCCACCAGTGTTGTAAGTTTAGTGTGAGTGTCTTCAGTAGGTCCTATGTGTCAGTATTCCTCTTGTAGGTTTCTCTATATATGGTGCTTTCTTTCATCTAGCCAGTGTTTTTTCTCTGTATGTAGATCTAAGAGGTTTTGGCCCAATCTGTAGACACCTTGTTTGCACCTTAACAGGATCCTAATGAAACAGTCCTCTAAATATGAGGATCTAACTTGCATAGGTAGTCACTGGAAAGATATAGGTGCCTGCAGAGTATTGAAGAGGCAGGTCAAAGCCAGTCTTCATGGCTGATACAAGCCTTTTGTTTTCCCTAACTATAGAGGGAGCCTACACACTTAGCATAGAGATGGGACATCTATTAGAAAGCTGCGGTTTGGTGAGGTCAAATGTGCTGTGTTAAAGGCTATTTTAAACAGAATGACTAGAAAACAAGACTGGTATTCATATATGTATCAGCTGGTATAGTGAAGCATTCCTGCCTGGCCTGGCCTGTTCTCTCCGTGATAGTTTATGGTGTATTGTGCATGGTCAGTAAATGTGAAATTGAAAGGCATCTGCATATTCTCTAACTGTGCAGCTGCTGCAATGTTCACTGAACACTTTTCAGTGTATTTCCTGATCTCAGTTACAATACATGAAATATGCAATGATATCACCTCCTTAAAACTTGGAAGCAAACTTGTTCTTTAAAGCTACAGACGTGCCAGGGAAAATACTTGCATTTTGCAAAGTATTTCTTCTGCAATTCCTTTTCTGTTTTTCATAGAGTATTTCTACAGCATCTTAGTTTTTATGAGGTCTCATCTACTGCACAGCATCCTAGCTGTAGTTCCTGAATGTGACATCCTGAAGTGTTCACAACACCTGCCTGAGATGTCCTAAACAGCTTCAGAAAGTTGGGATGGTGGCAGTAAATACCTGCAGCTCTTTCTGTACTGGAAATTCCCACTGAAGTCTAGGGGAATTCTCTGCTAGACACTGGTGGGACTAGAGCCAAACTCTCAGGTGTCGCGTCTGAAGTGAGAAAGATTTTTTTTTTTTTTAATCTGATTGCTTTATTGAAAGAGTCCTAGCAATTTCAAAAAGATTCCAGTCTCGGTTATATCAGATATATTGTTCTAAGTAGAATGTATTTTTTAAAATGCTATCTGAGGTACTGTTGAACATTTTTAAGGAAATTAAGCATCAACGGTTGCTTATAAACATATTTACACAGCAACAAATCAGGTGAGCCATTAAACAAAAGAAGGCAAAGATGCGTGTGTGAGAGCACCTGTGAGATGAGGAAAAAAACAGAACTCTTGAAACAGTCAAGTACAGCTTTGTTTGTACAAATGTGTACTGAGAGCTTTTGTAATCACAAGAGAGTGCATCGTGCTCTGGAGTTAGCAATATTGGACATGATTTATACCAATTTTTTGTCTTCATTTTAAGTCTGAAGTTTGGAGAAGAGTGCTCTGAAAGCACACTGTGCTTTGAGGGCATAGTATTTCTTGTGTTTAAACAAATGTTCTTTTCTTGAGGGAAGTAACGTTTTGTACTGCAGGTCTCACTGCAGAAAAACAGCCAAATACATGCTGTTTTCTAAGCTGAGATTCATCACCTGTCTCATTCCTACTTGTTCCTTAGGGCAGATGAAACTTGGCATTTTGCATTCACCTTCTTTAGCTACCCTTCTCCAAAGTGAAGCTTCTGCATCTGTTTGGTCTTGCTGAGCTAATGAATGTGCACTTGCTTCACTTTATATCTGCAGGAAACTCCTAGGAAAGATTCAAGGCGCATGCAGTAGAGCTGGGAACAATCTCATTTATTCAGTATAATCTGTGTTTTGGGGGTGAGAACGTAAAATATGAGTAAGAGGAGGATATTATTCTATATACTTGCTGCTATCGTGAGTTATTTTATGACTAACTTCCAGTTTTTAAACTGGTGTTCTCGGAAGATAAATTTTAAACAAGAATCGCTTCTCTAAACAGTTTGCTGAGCTCTTTGCCTCTGCTTTTGAACAGAGTAGCAGTTAGCCTCCAGGTGCGATATGTGGATGGTATTTATGAGGCTCATGTGACAAACATACATCCTCTCCCTTCACCTTGTAACGTAATACTCACTTCCGTATGCAATACGATCCATATCAGCCTCAGAAATAAATGCTAATTCATCTAGAGATTAACTTCAGAACAACGCATTGTAAAGGAAGTTACAGGTTCCCCTGTTTGTTTTAAATGTTTGTTTTATAAGTGAACATGAAAGTGACTTATTTTTTCTAACATTTCTCAGAAATGTGGTTTTCTGAGGGAGAATACAGTCTAGTTTGTAAAGAAATCTAGAGGATGAAGGTATTGAAACCAATGGGGACTGGCAACCCATGAAATCTGTGACTTTAAGATAGTAACCACTCTGCCATGGGTGGGTGTTGGTTGCAAGCCTACAGTCCAAACATGTTAATGAGAGCTCGGCTTGTTGCCATTAACGAAGTAGCTCGGACTACCTACCTTCTATAAACGTTCTCCTGAAATATGATCATAGCCCCTGTGTGTACTTGAGAAAAGGGTGAGATGCTTTGATCATTCTCTGTGGGGGTATTATGAAGTATTTGCTTAAATTGGATTGTTCTAGTTCTGGGCAGGATCTGTCTCCCAAATCCCATGTCCCTTGTCAACAACAACAACAACTACAACCAAAAAAAAATGGTTTGCATCATCTGCCAACCCCCATCCTGCCTCTTGATACCCATCTGGGGGAAAACCCAGCTATGGGGGCAGAGAGGGAGTCCCTGAGCAGTGCAGTGGGTTCCCTGGTTGGTAGTCATCTTTCTCGCAGCTCAGGACTTGAGGGCTGTCAGGGGATCTCCCCTGCCTTGTTTCAGGTGTAGGCACAGACATTTCTGAGTATCTTAAATTGTGGCTGCTTTTTGTCAACGTAAATCTGAGACTGAGTTTATAAATTTTAATTTTGTGTTGTGTAGACTATGCTTAACAGGTGCCGCAGTGGTAAGGAGTGTAGCTGAACACAGTAAGATGCACAGATTATAAAATAGCAACCGTAATATCGTAATGCACAGAAATAGATCTAAAAAAGTTATTGACCAGCAATAAACTAAGCTTGTGCTTCAGACAGCCAGAAATCATTTTCCTGCAGAAATATTTCAGAGGCTTGAAAAATGTAAAGGCTCATTCACAGGAATATGTATTTTCCTCACGTCCGTGTTGTCGTGTCCCTGATAGCATATTGAATCTGGCCATCACTGGTGGCTGGCTGCCACAAGCAAAGTACTGAGATCTGTTGCAAGTGCAGTTTACCTTTTCACTACATTTCGTTTGTGTCTTTTTCTCACAAATTTAGTCGTTAGAATCCTTTTCACAGTACTCCAAGTACTTTTTTTGAGAGTTTTCTTTTCAGTTCCTCTTTTATATGTTGATAGCACAAATATTTCATTACTAACAGGAGCAATACATTCAATAAAAAGCCATAATCACACATCTATTCAGATAATTTCCTGTGATTAGTAGAGAAATATATCGTGCCTTCATGCATATGCAGTGCCTAGCACTATAGGCTCCATTAATAGAGGTTTCTAAGCACAACATAAATACAAACCCCACAAAGTTTGCAGAATAAAAAAAGCCTTTAAAATAAGGAGACTTTGGATAATGGAAATATGTTACTTTTTTTATCTGAACTTTTGTATATAGATGCTTGAATTATTGTTTAGGTAGAACTAATAAAGGAAAAAGGTTAAGTGCTTAACCTGGTTTGTGCTACTGTATTAACAACTCTGGGCTACTAGAGACATATTCTTAAAAGGAGTAATATTATATACATTAATAGCTGAATTGAATTATGTGGCTATTTAATGGTTCTCAGTAATGATATTTCAGAAGATAAGAAACTGAGAAAGCAAACTTCCTACTTTTTTTCAAAGCAGCATTCCGTAAAACAGTGGCTCATTCTTCTTTTAGTGTGAAGGAAGGATTCTACACTGGTTTCATGGGAAAAACAAACAAACTAACTAAAAAACCTCTTTAAACTCATAGACAAAAGAAATTACAAAAAAAAAAAAAGGAAAAAATACCTTTGTGTAAACCTACGAGGAGAAGCATGGTTGAACACACAATAAGTTATAGGAGCTCTCTGTGTATCAAATATTGAGAACCCATTAGGAAATCATGTAAAAAGGGAATACTACTTCTGCTCCACTTTTTTTTTTTTTTTTTTTTGTCCTAAAGAGCAGATAGTAGATGGGCAAAATAAAGTAGTGAGCTCAGCACTGGACATCTGTGGATACTTTTTTCTCTTCTCATAGGGAATCTCCCTTCCCTTCCTCTCCCCCAGTCTGTGTATGCTGTGTAATTTATTTTCAATCAAAGCGTTAGAAACTTTTTCAGGTAACGTGCAGCACAGCTTTTCTTCTCCTAAAAATCCTGAAGAAAGTGTTTGTCAGCCATGTAGAACTTTTCATCCCAGTTTTGCAGGACTGTATAGAAATTCCGGGGCACTGTTTTTGAGCCTCTCCATTGTGCTCTCAGGTTGAGTGCAGGAAACGCCCATATGGGGGAATTGCAGTTCTACCTGTTTCATGTCTCAATATATGAAGTAAAGACACCGTGGGATGGTATATGGGACTCTTGATTGTACATGGGAACTAAAACTCCAGCTTTATTGGAGCCATTAAATTCACATGTGGCAGGTTGTGAACAAACGAAAGGATATCATTCTTCTCACACCCTGTAGTTGACGTGTGAAACTCCAGACTACAGGTACTGAAAGTTTCCATGAAGGGAGGCTAGGCGCAGGAGTTGTGTTGTATTGCTCATTTCAGTTCCTGTTTTTGGGGAGGTTCTGTCTATTTGCAAGGCAGGCAGTTGATTGTGAAAGATGAATAGAGCTTTGTCTTTTAAAACATGGCACTCTCTGGAAGATAAATGTCTTCCTCTAGGGTGGAGGAATGAATGCTCAAGTCTCCATACAGACTTTGTAAATCTGAAATCTCTTCATTCTAGGTGCCTAAGCCCTTTTGTCAATGATGAAGGAAGGGATCAATCTTTCAAAGAGTGCCTGGAAGAGGTATTTCTCTTCCCCTAGCCACAATGCTTAAGTGGCTAGAGCACTCACCCAGTACTGACCTGCATCCAGTACCTTTCTAGCTGAAAAAAAAGTCAATTCTTTTCCCCAGTGCCCTAGTCCCTAGCACATCTTAGCCATATATTCTTTGGTAGAGTGCTCTCATTCTTTCTTACTGAAGCTGTTTTCATGGAATAATTAGATATCTGTTCTAGTGGAAAGAGAGAGTGAACATGACTTCCCACAACTTACATGAGTCCTTATTCCTGTTCCCATGAATATTTAAATATTTAATATGAATAATTCGTCAATTTAATCACTGGAAAAGATTGCTTTTTCTCCCAAGCGAGAGAGAAAAGGCATGCTTTTCAACTCTTTGAGTGCACTCTACTATTGTATTGTTTAGTCACATGTACGGAGGTAACCCAGTGGCTTAGAAGAAGCCATCAGTCTTTGGTATTGGCCATTGGTGTCCAATGGCCAATAGACATTGGTAGACAACTACTAAGTCTACCAATATACTGATGGCATTTCAGTCTTCGTTGTGTGAGAATATCACGCTCTAGTTACAAGAGGTCTTCTTTCTTGTCATTGTTGCCCTTGCTAATGGCTACTGCTAAGGATTAGAGGGGGGACAAATATACCTTCGAATTGCAAGCTGAGCAAACTTTCAGCAGCTGTAAAGGTGTGTAAGATGATTTGGTCTGTGCTCCTGAGAGGAATACGAAGTTGTACACCTCACAGACTTGGAGATTTTTTGTTTCTGTTATTCATCTGAGCCTTGTGTGAAATAGGGCAGATGAGTTGTTGCTTAGAAGTGCCTGTTTCTTCCCCTTGACTATACAGAGTTTAGTCATTCTAGCTCCTCATAAGGTGAGTGGGTCAGAGATGTAGAGGTACACGCAAGGGATACCAGAATTGTGCTGAGATGAATATTACCTAATGTACGCTCTAAGGGGTAGACATGCAAATATACGTGGTTTTGTTGTGTCTCTGAAGATGGGGATGGCAGGTAGTTCGCTGTATTAGTCACCAATCCCTTCCTCCCTCGCCCTTCAACACTTGTAAAGCGAGCGCGTTGTTTTGCAAAGATTGTCTCTAATAAGAAACTTCCTGTCTCGCAATATATGCAAAGAGGTGTCGCTAGAATTTGCTCATTGCCATCAGTCTTTCCCGGGGAAGAGCTGCACTCTCTCATTGACATGACCAAAGGAGCTATAAAAAAAATCAAGCCAACAGGCTAATTGAGGCTACATTTCCAGTGTTCTGGTTTTGCATCCACATTGATAAAGGAATAGTTTGATGGTTTGTAAGGTGGGAGGCAATTACAGTTGCATGGTAATGGGCATCAACCAAGAAGATGAATCCTTTTTCCATGATGGCTAAATCCTATACTTGTGAACTGCAGAGTGGCTCTTTGGCTGCCCGCCACAGACTAATCTTTTCAGTAGTACATTTCCTATATAGCTGCCACATCTGCTTCTTTGTGTGTGTTTTTGTCCCTCTTACAAACTCCCAGTGGAAGGCCAAAAGGACTAGACATCTTTTTTTCTTTTTCGCCTGCTCAGAGAAAGAAGCTTGATTTTTTGCTTAATTTTATTTAACATTTTTAAACAGTTGTATAGCCAACTTGCAAGAGAGAGGATAATTGAACAAAGTTCAGATAGTACTATGTTGAGTTTTTTGTCTAATTTTTTTTACCCCTAATCATGGGATTAAATCACATCTATACAAACTTGTTTAATAGTATACAATGGCTGTAGCTCTGAAATTAAGAGATATGATTGCAAATGTATTAAATTAATCCTGGAAAAATGAGCATGTCTAGTTTCTTAATTTTAAATTTGAAGTGTCTATTTTATTATAATTTATATGGGAAATGTGTTTCTGGACCAGCACTTTAGCTATAAATTCATTATAATGGCATTTGTGAGTTTAATCCTTTATTTTCCACATAATTACATTTTAATGTTTTAGTTATTCATATTACAAAATCTATAAAAACCTTGACAAAATGATATGAAACACAAATTATATCAAATTCTGAAATCAACTAAGCGTAGCCCCCATTGTCATCTGCACTTCAAGTGTAGACTCAGCTGCTAGTGAAAAATTGCAGGTAAAATGTTTGTTATCCATGTAAATAGGTGGTATCAAATACAGATGCCTTTGATTTTATTAGTACCTTTGGATAAAAGTTGACACTCAGAATAAATTGTGGGGATTTGTCCATAGATCAGATGAACACATCAGCCTTCTGTGTGTATGCTAGGGGAAAGAAACAGTACTCACAACTGCTGACATGTAGTATCTTTTTCCAGACAACCTAGCGCTTTGTTTCCTGCTTTAGAAGATAGTATCTTTCTCCATGTTTATCATAATGCAACTCAAAGTGTTACGATTTTTAACTATTTGACTAAAGAGAGAAGAGTACTACAAAGCTCATGTCAATAGAGGTGACTGTGGCCACACCGTCCTTGCTTTACTACCTGAAAGAAATTCAGTAGTTTTCATAATCGGTCATGAATAATCTGTATTGACCCAATGCTCACTTTTCTAAACTCATACAACAAAAATGTATCCAAGTAACATCGTGTACTGTTCCTTAGCGGACTTACGTACCAAAAGGGGGTAGTTACTTGGGGCAGCATGTCTCCAGATGTTATCAACCATGACTTGTTTAAAAAAAAATACTTAAAATGTGGCTTTTTAATTTCATGATTTAACTTGTTTTTCACATCAAATCTGGAGACATTTCACTTTGGATTGCTATTATTCTTGGACTTTGTAAATTGCTAGAGCATACTACTTTATGTTTTCCTGTGAAGTGCTGTTAAGGCAAATGTTTAAGCTCCGATGGAAACGTTTTCTTGTGACAATGGCCAAGCTCTGCTTTATTTGGTAGGAGCATTCTCGCTGAATTCCCTGGAATTACTGGTGGAGACCCACAGCTAAACACAAAAGCTGTTCTGTTATCTTTAGCAGGGTTACCTCTGTGCTTTTTATTAAGTATATTGCTCCTTAAATTGCTTAATGAGAGTCAGAGCTAGGTCAGGATTTGGCTCCTGCCCTGTATTTTGCAGGTGGGATCCAGGTCCTTGGGCCGTGCTGTCTAATGGCTTGGCCTGCAGCCTGCAAACGTCCCCGTTGTTAACCTTGGGATTCGGTCATATCAATAGGATTGCTCTTCCAGGAAAAGTTAGTTAGCGGGATCAGAGCCTTAATTGATTTGGCAGGCAATGTGGGGAGGGGAGACAAAGGGACAAAACCAGGGAGCCATTCGCCTGGAGTCAGGGCACAAGCCCGCAGCAGCGCTGGGGGCTCTCTGACCCGCGCTTTATCCGCTCTGACGGTCGCACTGCCACTTGAACAAATTGACTGGTGATGAATAACCAGCACCGTGTTGTGCCATGAGCCACACGAGTGGCAGTTTCTGTCTTTTGTGCTTGTTAGCAGAAGAGAATTATTTTTAGGGATTATGAAAATTTTTGCTAATTAGTTACTGACTTTGAAAATTAATAAAAAGATGAGATCTTCTTTAATCAATTAACCACTGTATTCTCTTGACAGTATATTTAGAAAATCTTTGAGCATTTGGTCATTTCTGAGCAATTTTTGTGTATTTTATTATCTGATTTATTCCCCAGGAAGCACTGGTGGAATCAGCTGACATGAGGTAGTTGTGGAAACCCAGCAGCTAGCATGGAGGTTTTTTGTAACAAGACTCAAAACCAAGAGGGAACTTAAGCATCGATACAGTGCTGCTCTTTGTATTGTGATTTGTGTGTACCCAGGGGGAATAAGGTTATCAAATAATATATTCATGTCCTTTGGGAATTCTGTTTAGTCCCAGAGTAAAGGTGATGTTCACTGGTTTGACTTGCAGTGATAGATTAATCTAAGAGCAGTGTTGACCTGGGACTTGAAATAAGTATAAGATATTAATGGCTGAAGTAAAACAAATAAATAATAGCAATAATAGTAGTGATATTGATGTAAATATCCGTGTAAAGCTCTGTGAACCAAGTTTGGGAGTGCTCTAACACAGACCACCCCACCTGCTCCAGTTGAATTCTGGCTGGAAAGCACCTGTTGTATTGCAAGAGCAATCGAGAGCAATCGCAGATTTACTCAGTAGCTAACGATCAGTCCTTCCTGGTGGCCACCCTAGGCAGGCATACTTCTCGAAACATTTTTGCCTGTTGTCTTTGCACGTACAAAAGTTTCCTTCTCTGATTTCCCTATCTGAATAAATTATTTTTAAATTTATCTATTAAAAAAAAAATTGGACTTTAGCTATCACTCTGATGCAATGGTAACTTAAACTTAGCTGTTGTGTTAGTTTACATTTGAAGGAAAGCAATTGCACAGAATCAGTGCATATCTTTAAGCACTTACATGTATGCCTACATTTAAAGGTTTGACCAGAAATCTTAGAGGTTTTTTCCAGCCTAAATGATTCTGTGGTGTGCATGCATCCTGCTTCCCCGAATAAAAGTCAGAACAAAGAGGATTGCTAGGCAACTCTTCCTCAAACAAGGGATCTCTGCTCCCTCCTGAGAGCCACCCATACTGCCCTTGTTCTCCTTCATAGCCTTGCTGGAATAGATGATGACTGCCAGGCCAGTTGCTTTCTTTTGGTTCCCAACTCCAGATTCAAAGTTTACAAAACCCTCTAGGGTATGGTTTCATTTTATGGGATCTTCGGTATCCGTAGCAGCTGGATTTACAGCTCACAACCAGCAAAAATGACAAACCTTGCTGTTCTTCCAGGCTTTCCATGTCCTCTTTCCATCTCAGCTTCCCTTCTACTCTCTCAGCTCCTATTTCATCCAATGTATCTGAGTGCTACTTCTAATTCTGTCTTACTGGCAGTTTTGGGGCTTCCTTAATTGTATCGTAAGCCAATTCAGGTTATTAGCTTGGGGATGGGGAAAAAAAAGCTCTTCTTCTGAAGTTTGAATGGCTAGAATTGACTTAGCGTCAGATCAGAAAAGTGGTACCAAATAAATGGCAGTGGTTGCGGGCAATGAGATACTTTCTTTTTGGTCTTGGCAAGCTATTAATTCATCTCAGGCTGTGTCAGTAAACTAAATCCTAAGTAACATCCTAAGTAACTGATCATACAGCTGTTCCAATTGACTTCGACAGTACTTATTCCTTAAGTAAACCTTAGCTCTGAGCGATTCAATAGCAATTTAGTAATTCTCACATATGTGCCAAGATATGTCAACCTGTGTTTTTTGTATAGACTTGAAGAAAAGCCTTTGTATTGGTTTATTAGAAGCTCGTGTGTAGTGAAACTTGCACAGATAAGCACTTTGACATCCAGGGGTCATATATAATTCATAGTGGTCCCAAAGCAAATACTGACTGTATACATACAGTTGAAATTAAAGGGCTGTGGCTTTTCTAGGTAACAGTGTTAGTTCCCAGAGTGAAAATCCTAGAAGCTTCAGCTTCTAAGAAAACTTTTGACATACGTCTTCAAACTAGAGTTTTCTTCTAACTTGTAAACTTGGGTACAGCAACATACAACAACAAAATTGCTTTAAACAACTAGATAAACTAGATAATATTAATAGTACTTAAGAGGAATGTAGTGTTGCAGCCTGGAATTGTATTGGGCTATACCACTTAGCACCTTTCAAAATAAGGTGTCAGTGTTCTTTCATGTAAAATTTACAGTCTTGGTGTTTTGATTACTACTGTTTTTACATTGCTGTTTTATAAAAAATCATAGCAAATTGGAAAACTATCAATAAACAGCAAATTGAGGAAATTTGATTTTTAATGACCATGTTAACAAATGACCTTTAATGTTGTGAGTTAATCAATATATCTATTTATGGCGGTGGCATATCTTCTCCATTCATTCTTTGCAGTAAAAAAAGAGAGGAGTCAGCTGGGTTCTTTAAAATAGGATGGGTCACTTCATAATCAGTTTCTATGTTACTGCGTAATTCACCTTCGATGTTTAAAGCAGTTCTGTAGACAGTAATCTGAAGAGGATTCCATCCATTTGCCAACATAACTCATTGTTTTAATTGTGGAATAATATTAAATCAAATAACTAAATTAGAACAAGGGCCTGTCTTTGCTTACGTTTTTGGAAGTCTCTTTCCCTAGAGTTAAAACAGTCTCAAGAAACTCTTGTTTTTAATGTCTGGAACTGGACAGCTTTTGATAACAGCCAGACAATTAAAACAACACTTGAATTTGTACCTACTTCATGCAATACCTTTTCTTACTATTGATACAAAACAGCGAGGGTCACAAATTGAGCTGGGGGGATTTCGTGACATGTTTTCTAGCTGGTTCTGCCTCCTGTGTTTTGCTGGTTTGAGGAGCTGCAGCAGGGAAGTCCTACACAAGGAACATGGCGTGGGGTTGGAAAGAGCTCCTTTTGTTGCCTCCATAATGCTTTATGACGTATGCAGATAGAATAGCAGTTATTACGTACCTTTTTTTCCATGAAACACTCTTCTGAATAATCTCTATATGGTATTTTTTGTGTTGTATTAATCATCAATATGATTTTTGTTGCAGCTGTTATTGACTCTCTTTGTTTTTCTTTTCAGAGTGAAGGAGTTAGTTTTATCACCATGACCTCAAACAACAGAGTACAACATTCAAAGAAGCTGCTCAGCATACATGGTTTTTTGTTTTGTTTTGTTTTGTTGTTGTTGTTTGTTTTTTAACTGAAGCTGCTTAAGGTTTACTTTTTGTTGTTGTCATTGTTGGTCCGGACGGTTACTTAACTTTCAAACTGTTGTGGACTAAACCGTACAGCGAATCAGCGAGGAAGGGAAAGCAACCCGCCCAACTCACGTCCTGTCAATGGCATCTACACTATCATTTTGCTGCTGTTTTGGCAGGAGTTGGAGATGTTCTTTAGACAGTAGGAACTTTTCTGCCGGCCTCTTTAACTAACGGCCAATGCCTTCATTTCCTTTTTCTGCAAAGACAAACTGTGTTTATCCTTTGGCATATTAGGGGATTCTGTGGCACCTGCTGAAGCAGTCAGATCTGGTATTTACTGGCATAATTTCAAGCCTATCACAGTACTACCTACCTCAGTTCAAAGTAAAGCCGGATTTGCGGTGTTTGGTGTACGACAGGACCTCCTTTATCTCTATGCTGAGTCTCTCTCAAGAGCGGTCGCCAGCCTTACTGAACTTGTAACGCATACAGCTGCTGCCTGCTTCTCCATCGCCAGCTGCAGAGCTTGCTTCTCAGACGGAGCCTGGTGAGGGCACTGGAAAGTCTAAGACGGGATGAAACTCTGTGCATCGGACTTGGACGGAGGATTTAGAGTAGTTGAAAAATAAAAATGTGTAACTGAAGTGACATAAGTTAAAAACATCAAACTGTTGGGGGTATCTCTCTTTACCTTCGACACACTTGTTTAATCCTCTCTATGTAGGTGTTGATGTAGGTACTTCAGATTGCAAAAGCCTTTTCTCCTATCTACAAGCTCACTTTTGTCAGTTTAACCCTGTTCTTAGCTGCGTTTCTTGTAACCAAAAATCTACGTAGGCATGCTAGGAATGCAGGGATGATAGTGGGTATCGGACAGGTTCAAGCGCTAATATTAACACAGTATTATTTTGCCATCTAGGAAGTCCTAATATTTGCCTTCTACCAGAAAAGCATCATTGCAGCTACAGGCATTATTACAGGGAAAGAAGAAACATTGCAGTCGCTTATCCAGAGTTATTTTCAAGACTACTTGTGCATCACGTTTCAAGTAGTCTGAAAATACAAGTGATGTGGCGGCTATGGTCACACGTCATATACAGCTGATGCTCCAGACTAGCAGAATGTCATGCCACCTTGTTTCTCCTTTGATAAACTTGTTGAAGAGTTCATATACGTTTTAATGGTACCTCCCCAGTGCCTGCTCTGATAGACATGTAAGTATTACTAAGTTATTTGAGTTATGTGAGACTTATTTTTTTGAAAATCATTGTGCTAGGTGGGACCTGTACATCACTATTAACAACGCATTATCATTTTGGATTTTTTTTCTGAGGAAGACGAGAGTCAATGTCTTACAAATGAATGACAATGTGGTCTTCCTGCTTACATGCTGAATTTTTAGAACTGAGGATTGTATTACAAGACAAAGATGAATGTAAACTAATTCCTTCCCTACCCCTTGAAACACTTTATTTTTCAGTGTAATTTTGGGGGTCTTAAATCACAGCAATGCATAGGTTAATACAATATTAGATCTAAAATCAATTTAAATATCTAATCTATCTGAGGTTTTTTTTCAATAATAATAATACTATAAATGGTTCGAAAACATTCTAAAATGCTGCTTGTTCAATTCTGGAACCGAAAAAGCAAATACCGTTGTTGACATTTTCTGTCTGAACCTCCCCATAGCACTGAGCGTGGTACCTGCTGAATACAATATTTTGAACTTCTATTTTGAAGGAGCCCTCTGTACTGATTAGGAAATCATGCCACTAAAATAAATGGCTAAAATGCATACAGCAACTTCAAAACAAAAACTTGACAATATAGTCAATTCTTCTCTATCCTGTATATTTCGCAAAGGCATATGCAATACTTACATTCTTAATTTAGTTTACAGAATGGAACCAAAATGTATAAATGTTATGTTTGCTAAAAATTCACAATGTATATTGGGTCTTTGTACATTTTGCCTGACTTACCTTAAATTTAAAATATTTTTTGCTATATAACCTTAACAGTTATTAAGCAGTGTTTTCTTTTTGGGTACGTATTGTTTCTGGATATCAAGATGTTAAATATATTTCTTGCTATTGTGATATGACAAGAGACTTAACTTATCTTGCTGTGTCTTCCAATGTACACGCTGTATATAAGGATAAATGTGATGCTGCTGGAGACCAGAATAAATGGAACTAGAGTAGTGTATTGTATTTAGTCTGTATTGATCATGGATGCTCTCCTTAATAGCCATATGCAATAAAATACATTATTTATGAAAGGAGTAAAGTATTTGTGTGCCTTTTTTCTCTAGGAGTGGTGTGTTGTGTTTTTTTTTTGGGGGGGGGGGAGGTTGTTTATAGAATAACCATTTCTTCTCTTTTAAAGTGAAAAACATTCTCTGAATAATTCTTACTGCTCTGTGCATACTTACTTTCTTTTAACACATACAACATGCAAAAAATCATGAAATCATTTTAAATCTTTTTTTTCTTAGTAATAAATCTGTGTTACAAAGGCAAAGTTTATATTTTTTTAATGGCAGTTTAGAAAGCTCTCATCCCAACAGATGACTAAGCAAGTCTCTCTGGCAGTTTATTTAGAGGGAACACGCTTGCCCTATACATACGATATAGTCACTTACACCGGTACAAGGTGAATAGGAGGAGCCTAATGCGCTGTGCAGGTTTCTTCATCTTCTGGCTTCTGTGCAGGGGCTTTGGGGCACAGTCAGGGATGCCATGGGGTCACTGTAGCCAAATTTGCTCTGTAGTATTTGTCAGTAGTAGGGTTCATTAACCTATGATTCTTTTTCAGCGTTCCTTGCATTCACGTAAATGCCCGGTGGTGTGATGCTCACTGACTGACGACAAGGATTGTGGTGACAAGGGGACGACAGTACACTGATAAAAAGCCTGATCTCTCTTTCACAGCTGAGATCTCCTTCACTTAAACTGAGGAGTGTCTGAATGACACACCTTTGTTGATCACACAGAGAAGACATCATCTCCCACTGCACCACATTTAAAGTCAATTGGAATGAAATTCAGTCAGAAAGTTATGTATGTTATATATATGCTACATTATATATGGAAACATCTACCACTAAATGGGCTGGTATTTTCATGGTTACCTTGCGTTTGGGGCATATTTGGAGGACCATATTAATACAACCTTGTTTTAAAAGGACAAAAACCCTGGCTCGCTGTGGCAAACTCAGGTTCTCTCTCTGAAAGTGTCTCAAATGGAAAGAGCAATGCTGTCTGTTGCTGCGGTAAAATCATCATGTGGCTGCTGGAGCATCCATATAAGTCACAGAATGCAGACATAAATCACTGATAATGTGTGTGCTGCCCGAGAGAGAACATTTAGTTCCTTGTTATCTGTCACGACTGCCTCTGCTGTAGGCTTAGCTAGAGGAGACAGAATAGGGGGACCTTGTGGATCTTACAGTACCTACACCCTTCAAGAGAAAGAGCAATTGCTTTAGTCTACAACATAGCTCTGGAGAAACACAGCTATCCAAAACTATCTTCTTCTCTGCTGGACAGTACTATGAAAGGCATCGCCTTGCAACAGCCTTTAAATAACAAACACACATCGCACAAGTTGCCTTCTTCAACTTATGTCTCTACTGTTCCACTTTTTTTCCTGTTCACGGGAAAGAAGGAAGGGTTCAGGTCTTAGCTGTATGAATTCTGTACTCATTTGTGATTATTCTGAGTGCGGAAATGCAGTTCAGCCTCTGCTCTTTGAAGAGCCATTGCCGAATAGCACAAAGTGAATAGACTTGGCCAAAGATGCAAGCCTTCCTGCTCTCTGGGATGCAAACAACCTACCAAATCTTTCAGTGTATTAGCACTTCTTCAGTCATTCCCAGACAGCTTTCCATCTTGAGGATCTTCAGTTAGCTCTTGCACAGACACCAAGATACACTGTAAGAACCACCTTTGCACCTGACTTTTTCTGGGTGACAGGAGCCTCTGAAAGGGTATGCAAACAGAAGTTATGCTTAATGAATGGGTGATTGGTTTTCTAGGAACCTTAAATATTTAACTTACAGTTGATGATAGGTATTTCTTATTTAAGGGTACAATTTGTGACATTTAGTTGGAACTGACTTCTGAAAACAGGCTTCTTTGAAGTATCCCAACAGCCTACCAAAATAATAGGGACAGAAAATATCACCATCCACTTCTGAAAATACAGATCCCTGTTGTTTTGTTGTTGTTATTACATGTTTAATCTATATATCAGACTAAACGTGTTTTATACTGTTTAAAACAGGGATGGGATAACTGGCCTGTGGGATGGATATGACACATAACGTTGCTACATATGAGCTATGGCCTCATCATTTTTTTCATATCATTAGGCAACACTGTCACATGTTGAATGTGTGGCTTTCAAAAGTTTTTGAAATGTTTACTTGATCCTGGGTATTTCTTCACAGGTTATCTTCACATCTTCTCTTCCCCCCTGCTGAAAGTGAGTAATGCAAATAATCATAAAATGCATCAGTAAGTGCTAAAGTGAATGTAGAAGGTATGTCTAGTAGATGATGAGCCCTACTGCCAAAATACTAGCTCTTACACAAGGTAGAAGAAATAAACATCAGGCTGTGTTTACATATTGTAAGTGGAGGAGGCAGAGGATGGAATTAGACACACCTTGAAACATCCATTAATGTGAATATCATTGGATCTAGATAAAGGAACAGGATTCTCCTACTTGTAATCATGCTCACTGCAGATGGACTGGTAAAATTAAACTCCCACATTTGACAGGAATTAACGTTAAAATACTATTCTGTGTCAACCTTTGAAATTTATGCTGCTGCTTCTAAAAGTAGTTTTCCTTCTCATTAAGAAGGGATCCTGTCTGAAAATGTGGGTGTATCCAACAGTACAGTTATTATTTCCCCATTCATTCGTTCGCCTGAGTAAACTTTATTATGGAGGTGAGTGTCCAGGATTACCACTTTACTTTAGACAACTCCAACATTAGAAATTTTGCCTAAGCAAGAAGGTCCAGACTTAGATCTTATTACATTGATTTTCTTAAAATGAAGGACTTACAGTGTACCCTTATTCAAGATAAAGGGATGAATTCGCTACATCTGAAATCATTATATTTTTGTTTGAAATGTCTGACCTAAAGCAGCAGAGTTACTATTAGTCTATTAGTCATGTCCCAATGCTCCTAGTTCCTTTAAAAAATTTCCTCTCACCCAGGCATAATGCCATTTTGTACAAAACTGTGCACTAAATGGCTGTGGAAAGGTCTCCCAGGTGTTCCCCGTGAGGGCTTCACAGGTACAGTCTAAATAGGCAGTGCTACAACACATGATGATACTAGTTGGCAGAACAGTTACTACTAGGAAAAAAAAAAATCTGTAACATCGGCCTTTTACTGGCAATTGACCTGATTTAGAGACAGGTGTTGAAGAGAAAGGAACTGGTGAGGCTGGTTACTCTCAATACAAACTCAGATCATTTGCTTGAGAGTGCTCTTATCCAGCAGCAGATGAAACTCCTCATTCAACATCATAATTTTATCCAAAACAAAACAAAACAGAAACAACAACAACAAAAAACGGAGCAACACTGTGACTGACTTCTCTCAGAGTTGTGGGCAATATCTTTTTGTATCCAGAGACACCAATACTTCTAGGAAGATGTACCTTCTTGCCTGTTACAGAAGACTGACAATTCCCGTTTGCCAAGAGTACTGGGTTTACATGGCAAGGTTTTGGTAGCAGGGGGCTGCAGGGGTGGCCTCTGAGAAGAATCCAGAAGCTGCCCCCTGTCAGATAAGGTCCAGTTTCAGCTGTCTCCAAAGGGACCGGTCGCTGGCTAGAGCTGAGCCAATAAGCGATGTTTATTGTGCCTCTGTGAGAGCAGATTTAAGAAAGGGGGGAAAAAACTCCTATGCAACAGCAGCTAGGAGAGAGGACTGAGAAGCAGCCCTGCAGCCCCCAAGGTCAGTGCAGCAGGAGGGCAGGAGGTGCCCCATGCACGCAGCAGCAGTTCCCCTGCGGCCTGTGGAGAGGCCCCTGGTGGAGCAGGCTGTCCCCCTGCAGCCCATGGGTCCCACACGGAGCAGATCTCCACGCTGCAGCCCGTGGAGGAGCCCCCGGTGGAGCAGGTGGAGGTGGCCTGGAGGAGGCTGCGGCCCATGGAGAGCCCCCGCAGGAGCAGGCCCCGGGCCGGAGCTGCAGCCCGTGGAGAGGAGCCCACGCAGGAGCAGGGGGTCTGGGGGGAGCTGCCGCCCACCCGTGGGGGACCCGTGCTGGAGCAGTTTGCTCCTGGGGGATGGACCCCGTGGTACGGAGCCGTGTGGGAGCAGTTCTTGAAGAGCTGCTGCCTGTGGGCAGCCCCCACAAGATCAGTTCAGAAGGACGGCATCCCGTGGGAGGGACCCCGCGTGGAGCAGGGGCAGAGAGGGACCGTGAAGGAGCGGCAGAGACGAAGTGTTAGGGACTGACCGCAGCCCCCATTCCCCGTTTCCCTGCGCCACTCGGGGGAAGGAGGTGGAAGAGAGTGGTGGGAGGAAGGTGTTTTATTTATTTATTTATTTTATATTGTTTCTCACTGCTCTAGCTTGTTAGTAATAGGTAATAAATTTTATTTATATCTCCCTATGTTGAGTCTGTTTTGCCTGTGACGATAATTGTTGAGTGATCTTCCTGTCCTTATCTCAACCCTTGAACCCTTTTCATATTTTCTCCCCCTTTTCCTTTGAGGACGGGGAGTGGCTATGGTGGAGCTCAGCTGCCCAGCTGAGTAAAACTGCCACACCAAGGATGCTCTGGGGCAGAGCAGGGCTCCCCATGCTCCTCAGGCATAAGGGTTGAAGCTGGTCAGCATGACAAAGCAGCCTGTTCTCATCAAACCTTTCCGACAAGTGTTGTCATCCTGCAAAAGGACCGGAAAATGTGAGATGGTGTATTACGTTGTTACTTCAGCTGCATGATAAACCTACATGAACCTGTCGTGGTTCAAATGAATGTGGATATACTTAAACAAACTACGGAGATAAAGGGAGGAAGGAGTAAGAGATACAGCAACTGTACCGCCATATTTACCATTTTACTTAATCTTACCAGTGATAGCTGTGAGGTGTTTACCCCTTCCCTGTGGAGCAGTGATTACCTCAAATTACCTTGCACTTGCCATGGGATCAGAGTTTTAACACTAAGGCTGGGAAATAAATTTGCACTGAGCTCACCCGTAGTAGGATCACCCGGGTCACCTACAACATACCCAATACCCACCCATTGTCCTTTTAGTGCTGCCAATTTTCAGGCTAAATATTACAAGCTGTTGCACAAAGATAAACCCCGGGGCCACGGTCTGGGTGACCGCAGATTAGGAATATGCCACCATTGCTTTCATGGTGATTTACTGTACGTGAAGCTCTGACTCAGAGGTGAGAGGTTATTTACGTGTTTTTGATATTTTTTTTAAACCTTATGTCCTGTGAAGGATTTTCTATGTTTGTCTTGCCCTTAAGCAGTACTTCAAGTAGTGTAATTGTAGTCAGTTATTTATCACGTCTATCAAGTTGTTCTATATAAGTATCTTGATTCTTAAGTGGGATACAAGAACTTTTTTTTTTTTTTTGCTAGAATGGCAAACCCCACAATGACTGTCCATTTTCTCAAGGCTAAACTGCTTTTAAATGACTTTTTTTGTTGTTGTTGTTCCTGTTCAATGTGTGAATGCGAGCAGAGAGGAATTTCCAGGGCCAGCCTGTGTCTTTAGCCAATGAATCAATAAAGCAATCCAATATTAATTTCAGATGCAGGTAACTGAATGTTTCTCTAAGGGTTTCAGAAGAGTAAAGGTTAAAATTTCATCTTATTTATCTAAAGAACAAATATTGAAGTGTTTCTACTTTGAGGAGAGTCTTTCCTTAGCAATAGACTTGACAAAAGAGGAATAATGTTTTTCTTCTCTGCCTTCAATGCAGTGTGATTAATACGCCAGTGCTGGATTCTATATTATTTTTATCAAATAATGGCTCTACTGTTTTGAAGGAAATACTTTTATAATATAAACATTTAATTACTTTATTGACTTTGTATTTCTGTGAAGGTAACAAACCCCATGATTTCCCTGTTCTAAAGTAAGAAAGACAATGAGATTTCAAATTGAGCAGCTATAGTCTAATGCCTTCAAAAACAGAAAAACTGCACTGCAAAGATATTCAGGACACCATAATTTTCAGTTTGCAAACCTGCAGTCTTCTTGGTTACCATACCGAGCACATTTCTTATGTGATATACCTGGAGGATCCATCGCTGGGTTATATCTGTGATCTTTGCTCTTCATTTACAGAAATACAGCTTAGGAGAAACATCCAGGAGGCATAGTTAGAAGAACCTCAGTTATGTTTGGACTTGCCTTTAGACTGTCCAGCCACTGTACTACTTGTTCTACTGCAAATCAGAAGCTCCAGCAATTCTGTTGTTTCACACTGCAGTGTTCCTCGATTTTATGTATAAAGTAGCTACGTACCTTCTCAGTGTGTGGGGTGTGTTGTTGCTCTGTGGGTAGAGTTCTTCCATGCTGTTCATCTAAACCCTCCAGTTCTTATCTTCTGCAGAAGCAGCATTGGATTTTTATCAGTGGATACTGTGCTAGGGGCCTAATTATACTTGATGCTACACAAGAAATCACAAGTTGTGTGTGCAGTCAAATATAGCTTGACAGATGTCAGTGTACAGATTACCATGGATTTGGGGAGGTTGTTTGCTTTTATTTTGCTGATGAGTAGGCAACTATTTCATTTGTCCTTTAGAACAGAAGCTCGACAAGGAGAATATCTACTGTCCTGTGAACGCAAACAGAAGTTTCAGACCGGCCTCTAACTTTTGCCAGCCGCTAGAGACTTCCTCTTCCTCCCTCAGAACTGGGACTGCTGGTTGTGCGCCTGCCTCTATTAGTGCATGCATTTAAATCACTACATTAATCCCTGTGACTGAGATTTAGTGAGGGAGAGCGCTCTGCAAAGCTCTTTTTGAACCACTGTCTTAATGCATTAATCTGCAAGGTGGCTCTGGAACGTGACTGACTTGAGCAAGAGAAGAGGAAGGCTTTCCATGTTTCCTTTCCCATTTGAGGATCTTCAGGAGCCTTTCAAGGGGAGAACTAAAACCTTCCAGATAAGAACGGAGCAGCGTGCATCACTCTTCAAGAAACCCCATAGCCTTTACATAGGTGGGTGCAGGAGCAGTGTGCAAACAGATGCTGGCCTCCACAGCCACTGGGGCCTGGAGAGCTAATGGGATGCATCACCTGCTGGGCTCAGCTCAAGCTGCTCCCTCTCAACCGAGTGGCAGCAAGTGGGGAATGTCATGAAGCATCAGACTCAGCCTTGTCCGATTCCTTCTGCCTTTGTGCTCTCCCCATTGAAAGGACAAGAATGGCATCCTTGAGGTATTTTGGTGCATCCCTTTGAGGATGCTGCTGGAGGAAGTGGCCTCCTGCAGCCCCCACGGTCAGGAATGAGGGCCCACATGTGCCCCTGCAGCTGCTGGGCGAGCTGATCGCTTCCACTCGCGTGCGTGGCACAGTGATTGCTCAGATTGCATCTGCCTCATGTGCAGCACTAAAGAGGCTTCATCAGCTGCTTTGATGCGCTTTCTGGGATCCCCTGCTTGATGTCGATGTATTCCTCCCTGGCAAGGAGCCAGCATTTTGTTTACCTCTTAGAAGAAGATTCATTAATGTGTTTTTCCTGTTCTAGTTTGTTTGTGTCATTTACCCTGAGCAGGCAATTTTGCTTTCCTCCTACTTTCCTCTCTTCTCTTCTCTTCTCTTCTCTTCTCTTCTCTTCTCTTCTCTTCTCTTCTCTTCTCTTCTCTTCTCTTCTCTTCTCTTCTCTTCTCTTCTCTTCTCTTCTCTTCTCTTCTCTTCTCTTCTCTTCTCTTCTTTTCTCTTCTTGGAATTTGTATCCTCCCTTCCCTTCCCTTCCCTTCCCTTCCCTTCCCTTCCCTTCCCTTCCCTTCCCTTCCCTTCCCTTCCCTTCCCTTCCCTTCCCTTCCCTTCCCTTCCCTTCCCTTCCCTTCCCTTCCCTTCCCTTCCCTTCCCTTCCCTTCCCTTCCCTTCCCTTCCCTTCCCTTCCCTTCCCTTCCCTTCCCTTCCCTTCCCTTCCCTTCCCTTCCCTTCCCTTCCCTTCCCTTCCCTTCCCTTCCCTTCCCTTCCCTTCCCTTCCCTTCCCTTCCCTTCCCTTCCCTTTTGTCTTCTTTTATCTAGGACTGGGGGAGGTTTGTTTTCATCATTGATATATTGGTGAGTAAAGTAGTTGTTTGCAAAATGAATCACCATATACTGTTCGTGGTTTGAAGATTTCTTTCTCTCTTTCTCTCTTTTTCTCTCTCTCTCTTTCTTCTTTCTCTCTCTCTTTCTTCTTTCTCTCTTTCTCTCTTCTTTCTCTCTTTCTCTCTTCTTTCTCTCTTTCTCTCTTCTTTCTCTCTTTCTCTTTCTCTCCTTCTCTCCTTCTCTCTCTCTCCCTCTTTCTCTTCTTCTCCCTCTCTCCTTCTTTCTCTCTTTCCCTCTTCCTTCTGTTTCCAAGCTAAGTTTTACTAGCAGCTATTTTTATGCAGCCCCATCAGTCAGTAGAATAGCTTTAACTAAGCTTTAGTAGAATAGCTTTAGTAGAATAGCTTTAGTAGAATAGCTTTAACTAATAGTTTTAACTAAGCATGCAATCAAGCCCAGTCATTGCTCCTTCAAGCTTTCTCTCCAGCCTTGTTTAAAAGGGTGTATTTACATGATAAATCCAACACTGCCCGCACTGATGACCCTGCAACAGGAGTACATGCAGTGTGACCATTAGTAAATGAAGCCTGGTATTTCTAAACTGTTAGGATACGAAAATTTAAAAGAAACAATTACTGAAGATCTTGATCTGCATTAATATTACACTGCTGCCAAAAGTGATGGTGCTATTTTAGCAAAGAAATAAGATTCAGATTTTTGACGGTGTAGATAAGGCCTGACAGGCTGATCAAATAAAGTGGTGAGAAAGTAATAATTTCACAACTTTCACTGCACTATCCTACAGAAGGTGTAACTTTTGTATTTTTAAATGACGAGATGACAACGAAGCTAGCTGAGTTCCTTCCCTTTGTGTTCCATGCACCAAGCAATTTTTCAATCTCTCCGTGGCCAGTTTATGTATTGTAGAGGGGCTGTGAAATGAGATGCTAAAGAGCGATTCTGCGTTCAACTGTGCGTGGAGCTGCTCCGAGGGAGGGCAGTGATGGCTGGGGCAGCGTGGGCAGTGAGCAGCCACCTACCACTGCCTGGGCTTGGAGAGCCGGTCAGGTGGAGAGGAATCAGTGAGGCCAGATGCCCAGCAATGCCTCTCACGTGGTTATTTAAGAATAGGAGTTCATACAAAGCAAGAAGAGTAGCACACACTTTTCAGTTCTTCAGCCCCAGGCTTAATTAATTTTGTCCTACAAATTGTAATTTTGGAAGAAAATAATTTCAATCATTTAACCAAAGAGGTTCAAGATCAGGTTGAGAGAAAGAATTAATGAATAGATTTTGCAAGAAAGATACTTCCAGTTCAGTGCCTCTCTGTCAGGGAATGGTGGTGATCAATTTCCTCTTCCCATAAAGCTAGAGCACTGGGACTTGAAAGATTTATGTTAAAAAAAAAATCTCATTTCAGGACAGAAAAAATGTGATTGATCGGTTCCCTCAAAGAAAGGAAGTCCTTGCCTAATTAACACCTGTATTTGCTCTCTTTTAATCAGGAGGCAATGCTGTGCACTGACCTTTCCTTATGTATTCTGTTTCCTCTTTTGCTAGACCAGGGAGCCAGGGTCAGCAATGCAGCAACATTTTCCACTGGCCCCGTTACCAAACCGAGGCTGATTTTAGAAGCAAAATTCTACGTTCCCTGATCTGAAAAGAGATGCGTTCCAAAAAAAGTACAAAATCTCTTTGTCTTCCCGACTACCTATGTTTCAAGTTTAAAACCCGTTTCCTTGGTAACTGGGCTCGCTAGGCTGGTCTGCTCACATGATACGCGCAGAGGTCACCACGTATTGTCCAAAGGTTATCGAGCCGTTTAGCTGAAACATAACGTATGAGATTTTCGTCCTTGTTTCAAAAGGAATAAAACAAATGACAAACTTTCTCTGCTGCTCGCCTTGTCCTACATAAAGTATCCTGTAAAGTCTGGTGACGGGGGGTGGTGACAGTCACTCTTCCTCTTGGCTCTTCTCTCCACCACACTCCTTCCCGGATACCTCAGGAGCTCCGTCAGCCGTGGCACCCTTTTACCATCCTTCTTCTGTCTCCGAAGGGGGCTGTTACGAAAGACATTCAGACTTGGCTCTTCAGGGCCTATCTCTGCGCTGTCGTCACAGGGCTGAGTGGCGGGCGGCGATTTGGATTTTCCTGACTGTCAGCTTGAGTCCCCACACCCAGACAACGCGCATTCGCAGCGTCCTTGGTCGCCTGCCACCAGGCCCATCTGTTGGGCTGATTCTTTGCCCGTGTAAAAGTCAGTCAGACAGGGCTGTGGGTGCCAAGAAATTGTGAACTGAGAAGGGGAGCCTGCACGACGCTGCCGGCAGAGCGTCTCCGGTGAGGGCCTCCTCCTCTGTGGCCGCCGTCGCTGCCAGCTGCCTCCCTGCCGCAGGTTACAGCCGCTGGCGTTCGCACGCTGCGGAAAGGACACACGGAAGCAGAGAAGAGGAGGGGAGAGATTTCGGGGTAGCCTTGGCAACTTGCTAAGCAAGCTGTGCTGCTGCAGGTACTGGGCTCGCAGCACAACTAAGAGACGTGTGGAGCTTGTGGTGTATTTACACGTTACTCGGTAGGAAGGAAACGCACGGTCAGTGTACCAGGGTGAACCTGGGGGAGCCCATTACACTTGAGAAGAGAGCCACTGACCAAACTGGCATAATTTCAAGAGGCCAATGAAGGTATTTCTTCTCCTCTTCCACACAGGAGATCTGCAAAAGGTTGTTATCTTTGCCTGTGGAGTGCTCCTGAATGCAGGGTGGAGATTCAAAGACAAGATCCCTTAAGATAGATCATCTCTCTCTCAGCCACGATCGGGTTGTGCAGTGAAGAAGATTAACTCATCTGTGTGTAACCATTATAATCCAAATCTGGAGAGTGTCAGGCACATGGACCCTTGCAATCCCGTCCATAAATGTGTCTTTCACTTTAAGTCTGTCTGGCCAGGACTATTATATATGTGAGGCCAACCTGTGTATCTGTTTTCTTTGCTTGGACAGCTCTTCACTTCTGCTGAGTAGGCACTACTGCTGCTACCCTTGATACCAGGGGAACACGTAACCTGTCCATCATCACTATACTCGAATATAAGGAGAGAAATACCTTCAGAGTTGGTCAGCGGGAATTTTCCATATCATTGGCTAAGTATATAGCAGCCTAACTAGTTTTTCATTAATTATATACTTTGCTGCTCAAACTTAAAGCACAAATAGACACAGGGGTCAGTCTGAACTCCAGAATGCTTTAAATACTTCCTTATATACTGAAGAAGACAATCATCCCAAAGTGGGTAAATAGCTCTGTGTGATCTGAAATATTTCATTATTTTTCCACAGCTACCAGAAGCCTGTAACAGATGCATAGATGAAGAGCAGCACAATGCTGCATAGGCTCAGCAGCTCAGTCTGGATGTAAAATATGGTGGTTAACACAGAAACAGGGAGGTTGTGGACTCTCCATCCTTGGAGACAGAGGTAAAAGGGAAAAGAAAATACCTGGAAAAGACTGGGAAAAACGGAAAGATGAAAACATACTTTTAAAAACCTAAACATTTCAAAGAGGATGGCATGTAAAACGTAAGAGGCCAAGAGTGGAGCACATCAGCAGGAAAAAGATTTGGACAGGTGGGGAGATGAAAGGAACCACTCCCCATTGCCCAATCTGTGCTGCAGTCATTGAGCAGCAACATGCAGTTGTGTCCAGCATCAGAAGCACCACGGAAAGGATTATTCCTGGGATAGAGTAGAAGAACAGCAGGAAAGGTGTGCAAAGACTGAATGAAAAATTAAAAGAAGGAACAGAAATGAAGAAAATGGAAGTTGGCAGTTTTCCTCACTATATATATACATAGGTACAGGAAAGGAATCAGTCTCTAACTCCTGCTAGTCCTGTTACAATGCAAGCAGGTGTATAGTTTGGGGTTTTCTTTCTTTTTTGTTTGTTTCTGTTTTTTGTTTTGTTTTGTTTCTGTTTTGTCTCTGTTTTGTCTCTCTCTTCTCATGAGTCTGAGGAAAGTGTTTGTGAGAGGCACTGAAAGCAAAGAATTGCCCAGTCCTGTCTCTGAGCGCCTGCTGTGGGGAAAAGATGAGCTTACAGATACAGAGCAAGATTATTTTTGTGATTTTCCAGCTCCTGTTATTTTCTCTTTCTGATATTTTGGCCAATGTCAAATCCCAAGCAAAGAACCCCAACTTCCAGTAGTCTGGGGTAATAGTGCTAAAGAAGGGATGCACCACAAGTGATGTGTGAGGATGTGCTTTGCTTTCCCTGATGGCTGCCAAGTAATGCTGAGGAATCCTGTGCTCAAGATGCTGTCTCTGAGCCAAGAGTTAGGGACCACTGCCTGAGGGGACAAGGAGCAGATGTAGAGAATTATTTACTTGCTCACTACCAGTGAAAATTAAAAATAAATAAATAAATAAATAAATAAAAAGAAGACAAGTAAAAATACCAAACAATAGCAACAATTCTCCCCTCTCCCCTTTTGCTACAAGTGCCAGACAGCATGCTTCAGCTCTAAGCACACCTGGTATCAAGAAGTACCAAAATTATTAGGTGCTGATGCTTGTATAGCCTTGCAACACCAGTCAGCTGCTCTGCAGTGAGTCAGCCACATGGCTTGGGGACTCTCCCCTACCCTTATCCCCTCCTGTCTTGCATCTTCAAATCTG
Organism: Anser anser; assembly: GCF_964211835.1. Classification (NCBI taxonomy): domain Eukaryota; kingdom Metazoa; phylum Chordata; class Aves; order Anseriformes; family Anatidae; genus Anser; species Anser anser. Next base: position 149,255,805 of record NC_139720.1, on the reverse strand, counting down.
TAAGATGCATAGCACAGTCCTCTGCCTCACCAGCTTCATGGGGATCACCTGGACATAGGTACTAGCCTTCTCTCTACCTTGTTTGACCCCACCCCTCCAGGAGGGTCTCATGAGGTCTGGGATGAGTCTTGGGGGGACAAGGATGTAGGATCAAAGGGACTGGTGTGGGTGAGGTGGGTCATTGTTCCAGAAGAAGAAAAACTGCAGGAAGCCAGCTTGGAAGAGCGGAGTTCAGTAGGTCATGCACTGAGAGACAGGGAGAAAGAAAAGGAAAAGAGAAGGAAACATGAAGAAGAAGAAGAGAAAGTGTTGGAGGTGCAGGTCTCATGATGCTACTTTCCTGCAGTCTCTACTCCAGAGTGAAGTCTGCCAGGAAAGTCACATTGTCTGGAAAACAGAGGTGTTAATGAGGAGAAACCAACCCCCTGATCTCACTGAGAGCCTCCTGCAACATGGCATTTGGTGGTATCAGTATCATCAAAGATTCAAATGGCAATGTGTAAGTGCATTGGTCATCAGCAGATCAGGCCTTCTTAGGCAGAGGAAGAAGCACAAAAGAGTGAACAATGTCACAGAGGAAATATTTAATATGTAGTCTGACCAGTACTTGAGAATACCAAAGTTCTAAGAACTGCATTAAAAAAAAAAAAAAAAAAAGTCAAATACTCTCCTGGTGTTAATGTGCTGCAGTCCAGTGAGCAAAGTTCTGGTCAATGAAAGCAGCCTTTTAAAATAGCACAGCCCAATTCCTCTCTTTTCTTCCGTGTACTCTACGGGGATTCATGCCAGCAGCTGAACTGCTGCTTTTTGGTCCCAGAAAAATACTGTTGTTTTTTTTCTTTTTTTCTTTTCTTTTTTTACTTTTTTTTTTCCTTATTAAAGAGCATCCAGAATTTAGCTGAGAAAAAAAAATCTTTATTTAAACTTCTTGTAAAATCAGGTTAATTATTTTGGAATGTATTTTTCACCAGAGCTTTTTCAACAGTGGCTCTGCTGTACCTATTGGTAGCGATAGATTATGGGAGAACTAAATGATCAGGTCTTACCTAGGTCCATTCCCCATTCTGGCTTACAATTTTTTATGCCAGTGCTTGGAAAATACAGCCTTCTGAGTTCCAGATTTGGATATTTAGCATTAACATAGTTAAATCCATGTATAACACCATGAAGTATGTATGCTGCCTACTCTCTGAACGTTCTGTATATTTTCTTTGCATAAGCTCTATGCAGTGACTTTAATAAATATCCTGTATTAGTAACATCCTCTTACCTATTTACAGAAAGGCACGGTGGAGGACATAGTTCCAAAACAAGTCAGTGAGTTTGGAGGCTACTGCAAGAAAGAATGACTCTGATGCCCCAGAGTCATTTATGACCAAGTTAAACGAGCAGACAGCACTGCCACCGAAATAAGCAGTCCTGCTTCCTCCTTGCTCGGTGACTATTTCCCCCTCGACCCTGTGCCATGCTGTCCTTTGTGCTGCTGCAGGGTTTCATGCAGGGGAACCAGGCCAGGAGAAAGCTGTGCTGGAAAAAAGGTCCTGGCTGGCTTTAGTATGGTCCACTGCATGGACCCACACTTTCTGATGCCAGAACAAGGGAGAGGGCAACGTCCAGTCACAAAAAAAATAAAATAAAATAAAATAAAAAAAAATCAGGGCAGTGGGAGAATGGGACTGCTTCTTTTGGCCTCAGTGCTGGACTCAAGTGTTTGTGGAACCAAAGCCTCCCAGAGCCAGGTCTGGATCTCTTGTATTAACATTGTTAAATCATGAATAAAATCTTGTTCTGGCAGAGAATTTTCTCTGGCCTATGGTAAACAACAGCCATTGCTTATTCAGTCAGGTTCCTGGAATACAGGCAATAAATACGCTTCTTTTTTATTGTTTTTGGGGAAGTTTGGATAATAATGCTGGACGGCAGCTAGTCTTTTCCAGTCTGAGTCAGGCTGCACTCCCTTTCCTCGCACTCCAAAAAGAGATATTACGGACTGCCACGTATGCTTTGGCATATATTTGGGAACCTTCGTTTTCCCCATAAATCAGTGGTGCCATGCAGTGATCACTGCTGGGGTTTGGGGTATTTCCTGGCTTGAAGCACAGTGTGCTTGCATGCGTGTGGTGGGCAGGAGATGACCAGAGAGGGACAGCAATGACTGCTCGTCTGCAAGGTACTCTGACTGCTGCCCTTTGCTCTGTCCCAGAAGCTGATGGCATAGGAAGGGGTGGCTAGGCATCTTTCTGCTAAAAAAGGCTTCTGCAAGATGTGGTCCAGCACCAGCTCTGCCAGCCCCATCCCTGGCCGGGGGGCCTCCATGCAGGGCCGCATCCCTTCCTACGTGGCCAGCAAGGCTGCGCTCAGCTTTTGGAGTGGTTCTTTCCATGTTCTTGCACTCTAAAAGCACAAACGAGGATAGCGTAAGGGTTTGCAGTATCGAACATTTTGTCAGGTTGCACAACGCGTCCACGAGTGAGGTAAACGTGTGTGAGGCAAGGTACAGGATGGCCAGTCCTCGGGAAAAATGCGCACAGTTCGGCACAAAAATGACAGCCTTCCAAACATTACACAATCACTTGCTCAGAGTCCCAAATAATTAAAAAAGAAACAAACCAACATCAATTCAGAGGCTCTACATGTAGGGAGAAGCCATGTGTTTTAGGGACTGGGTAAATGTTTAAAAAAGTAACAAAAAGAATGGAGTCCCTGTTCAAAAGAGCCCATGTAGGGTCCGTGCCAGAGGGTCCTGGACAGACAGACAGAGATAGGCAGAAGAGACAGAGGTGAGCAGACAGATAACAGACCTCTGGTGTGCAGGGAGGATGTGTGACAGTTTTCTTCAGTAAGACAAGCTTGTGGATCTCTTAGGTTGGAGGAAAACACTTCTATTGATATGTAAACCAGCAGCAGTAGGATGAAAATAGATTTTCTCGTACAAACCACACCAGCCAGAGCTGGGGTTGCGAAACATTGAGAATATAGATGTACCTCTCAAACTTCAGGAACTAAAGTGCTTTTACATCTTCACAGGCACTGCCAGTCCTCTAAAAACCTCTTTCTTTTTGTTTTCTTGTACGAGCCACACATTCCCCGCTTTCTTCCCCTGACCTTTTGTTTTACTATATCTGAGTTGGAAAACATCTCCTTTGATTGTCAGAGTGTTGCTTTCATTTGCAATTCTACTTTGTTTTGCAAAATCATTCAGGAATTCTTCTTGATCCAAAGGCAGTTGTTTGAAAGCATTTCAGTAAAGCCTGTAGGAAGACAGACATCTATTTATTTGTCTGGTATTTGCTTTCTCCATCATTCTTTCCTTGACTTTGCTGATGACCACTAATTTGTGCATTTAGAATCCAAGGAAAAGCCTGCTTTTATATCTTCAGAAAAAGCTAGTGTTATTTTCTATCCTTTGCAAGATGCAATATGTGCAATTTGCTTCTTGCCTCGAGGTCTGAAATCACCACAACAATGCCTTCTGCCATCAAGGTCTCAGAGGCTCCTTTACAGCAAAACACTTGAACAAACACTTAAAGTTAAATCTCTGCATATCCTTATGGAAGGTGGTGAAGTATGAATATACCTTGAAATGCACAGGGTTTTTGTGCAAATGTACTAGAGATTTGTATTCAGAAAGGAACTGATGAAATTTTTGCACTAAAAGTTGCTTTTAACTTGAAATGGCTTTTCAGTTGATAGCAAAAATTTCACATTATTCAACATTCCACAAGAAGAAAAAAAAAACACTCAAAGCCAAGCTTCCAACTGCAAACTATATATGTATATATATATCATTCTTACAAAGTTTGAAAAATTAAGAAAATTGCAATGCCATTATCTCTAGGTCTCAATTTAAAAATGACACGAAAACGTAGGGAAAATAAATCTGTTGTTTGTTTTTCCTGCTTTGTGCTATGTAAAAGAGCCTGAAAGGTTTGGAGATGAGACACAGTCACCTCTGAGGCAGAGTCCAGTTCCCCAAGTTCGCAGTGGTTGAGCTGGCTATTCCTAAACTTTCAGGCTTCTTCAGACTGTTCTCCTCTTTGGAAGGACAATTTGCAATGCTGCTTTCTGTAGCTGTAAATGACTACATAAGCTTTAGAGTACTGGAAAATTGCCCTGAAACGCTGTTCCTTTTACTTTAGCATAATCAGATGTGTTTCAGGGACTGATTTGCATCCCTAGAGGTGTCTCCAGGATCACCGTGTGGGCATGGTACCGTAAAACCAGCTACCATGCCCAAGGGCTGGAAGTGCCCAGCAAAGAACTGTAAATATTTGCATCAGACAAATGCACTTAGGGATAGATTAGTAACCTGTTTCTGACGGGGAATCCATCAGGAAGTCTTCACACAAATAATCTGAACGATCAGACCCGGTGTCATTTGGATTAAGATGTCACTATGCTGTTATTTGGGATGAAGTGTAGGATTTGTATAAACATCTTTCTCTTGCTGAGAATCAGCCAATTCAAACAACTCGTGTAAGTGGTTTCCATGCTAAAGAGGACTGTGTTTACATCTTGAGCAGCTGTTGCTGTATTGCGGACCTGCATGTGGAATATTAATAAATAAAAAAAAAAACTATTTAATTTCACATTTATTACCCTGTTTCCAGTCCTCTTGGACATAGTGGCCGCTTTGTTCATCTGGCAGCAAAAAAACAGGCAATTTGGCCAGAAGAAGGAATATTCCTGCTTCGTGGGATCCCCAGGTTTTGTGAAGTGCTGTTGTGATTCCTCTGCCACTCCCTTCCAGAGATGAGAAAGGAAAGAAAAGACAGAGGGGGAAGGGAAGAGAGATGTTTTTCTGCTAGACTGGCTTTACGTGAGCCGTATAGAGACATCTTCTGTTGATGTCTAACTTAGTCACTGCAGTTCATTTTCTGCCTCTCTCAGTAATACAGGGGAAGGATCTGGCAGCCTGGGATAGTGGGGCTCTGGACTGATCATTGCTCTCTTGATGTTAAATGCTGCAGCAGCTGTCACACCTGCATTAGGCACCTCCAGTGTGATGCCTTAGAGAATGCCTTTGAGACCCAGGGCTGAAGGTTCGTAACAGATGGTTTAAAACCAGCTTCTGGGCACTCTGATCACCTGCACCGAGTTTTCCTGAGGGAGGATCAGCATCCTTATTTCTCCCTTAAGAACGAAATGTTAAGTCCTGTTCTTTGGTGTTTATTCTTTCCAGATAAAAATATAAGAAATCCCACCTTGTGCAACTCTGTTTGCAGCCTGAGCACCTCAGACAGAAGAATAAGGAAGAATGTAGCCCTTTAAATCTTACTCATTCTGCAATTTGTATGTCCCTGACAAGAATTCTTTCTTTAAAATTTGGAACCTGTGTGTTAATGAATCTCACCTTTCGTAGCTAGTTCAAGTTAGGTCTGATGAAAGCCACCTTTGATTTTTTTTCTTTGTTTGTTTGTTTGCATTAAATGTCTTTTTGAACTCTGGTGTGGGTGGCTGACCTTTAGAATAAAAAGCCATCCTGGCGCAATGCAGCTAGAAGCACTGAACAAGTGTACTGACAGTTAAATGAAAAGTGACTGGCTGGGCTGAGGTACACCTGTCACATCAATGCTGCCAGGGGAACTTGGTGCTCACATGCTTGTTTGTTATGTGTTTTGTTTTTTTTCCCCCCTATAAATCTTAGTTCTATAAATTTGCTAGGGAGATTTACATCTACAACTCTGGCTCCAGAGGCACCCTGCATGATATTTAGAGGAACTCTGGTTCCTTTTCTCTGGAATGTGGGATGAAGTGAGGGCTTACACATTAAAAATGAAAAACTAAATCAAACAGCAGTGGCTTATTCTTTAAAGTAAACAGAGCAAAGGCTATCAGTGTCAGCCACAGCAGCAGTCAGGTGCGTGCTGACAAAGGAAAGAGTGGGGAAAAAAAATCCTATCAGAGGAAGCTATTGGGGTTTGCTTACCTTTTTCTAGAGAAAGTAATATTTTTAAAGAATGCAGGTAGATTTACACTATAATAACAACAACAACAGCAACCCCCCAGAAGGCAGACTTGTTCGCAGTAAAACCGTTGAACTTTATCTAGCTTATGACCCTGCTTGGAAAAGTGCTGAGCACCCTAAGGTTCAGGGAGGTCATTAGAAAATTAGGTGATGCTCTCAGAGTTAAATGCAACGTCAGGATGAGGCAATGTTTAAGGAAATGACTCCCAGATTTACCGTTAAGCTGTAGGTGAGGAACTCTAGACCCATTTTGCCACCAGGTAAAGCTATTTTGCCCAGTAATACCAAAGGACACAGCAATTCACTGACCCTGCTGCTGTTTACCTTGCTTCTTGGGTAGGGAGGGGGAGAGGAGGATAAAAGAAAAAAAAAAAAAAAAAGTGTTTCATTTTCATTTCCCAGGCTGCCTGGATTCTGTTATCTCTTCTGGGTTTCTTAACATCATGCTAAATTATTATGTGTTTGACTATTGTTTGCTCTATCAGGGGTTAACTTCAGTGCAATGCAGTACAAAATTAGAGCATGACAATAAAAATAAAAAAGTCTCTTCTATGAAAATGGCAAAAATCAAGAATAACCATATTTCCATATAATGGCAGGTATGTATCAGAGAGGAACATTAGTATCTTGTCAATGATAACGTCTTAGCACTGAGAAGTCAGTGATTTCAGACTTCTTATTCCTTTTTTTCTTATGCAAAGCTGTTACTAGTGGCTGATCTATCTTTATTCTGAATTATGTGGATATAATGCAAAGGAGACGAACCTGCCTGAACAGCAGCATTGCAGTGACTTTTGGCAATGGCATTTTGCTATGTACTCTTGCACCAGAGCCATATCCAACAGATACTCCTGGGCTAAACGAAGGTTAGGAGGAGCAGAAGGCAATGCAGGTTGTATGCTGGAAAGTGCTGGAAGGAAATCCCAGAAAGATGGCTCACTGTGATAAAGTTGTCTTCTAGACAGATTTAAAAATCATGTCAGACAATGGAGATGCTTACAGCTGCTTTGCTTCCCATGCTCCAAAGTCCAGCCTAGCCAGGCTGGGCTGCAGCCCTTTGTCACTACCTGCTGAAGTGCCAGCAGTGCGAGCGCTCACGTCCCTGAAAATAACATCATGCAGAGGAGATTTGCTGAGTAATAACAATCCATTTCTGTCCTCAAAACAAGAAGTCTGACTGCATGTGAATAATTTTTATCGGTTGCAATAGTTAGATTTTTATTAGTGCTGCTATTTTTTCTAATAGTAATGGCAAATTTTCATGACACATCCAAGACAGATTAGTAAGTGCTACCCCTGAAGGGCAGATCTTATTTTACCCTTTTCCTTTTCTACTTCCTTATTCTCCTGCCCCAACTCTTTCCCCCACCACTCATCTAAGAAAAAAGACCAAAAAAAAAAACCCTACTTTTTATTATTCCGCTGAGTTTGAATATCATTTTAGTGAACTGAATTCACTAAACCCCTTAGTTGTCCCTCCACACCACTGGAGGAACACCACAGCTAGCACAAGCTGTAGGCGTAGGTGTCTAGACATGGTGAGGGAGCACTGGTTTCCTCTTTTTCTGCAGTGGAACAACTATTTGGCTCCCCCTGCCTTGCAAAGCCATGCCCCTAGCACTTCACCCCAGTAACATTTTCCCCATCAGCAAAGACAGTTTAAGAGGTTATTATTTTTCCTGTTCCTCTACCTGTTTCCACTGCCTGCCATATGTCTCCTGTGTGCCATGAGCTATGATATTGACCAGATCTCTGAAATGATCCAAATCTCTCTTCAGAAGTAGTTCTTAAGTAAATAAATAAAAATAAAAATAAAAATAAATAAATAAATAAATAGGTCCCTCTGATCCTTCTGGTGGCTGTGACCAGAGCACAGCCCAAAGCAGCCCTGCGGCCCTCTCAGCCAGCGCAGCTGAGGGCACTGAAGTGCAGTTGTGAGCCAGGTGAGTCTGCAAAGAAGGGAGCTGAGCATCCAGGGACAGGGAGCGATGAGCTATTTTACACTGCTTTGCCAACAGAGAAGATGAATGTCTAAGTTACATGGATTTCATGTTTGTTTTCAGTAAGGACTGCAGCAAACACAACGTGGTAATGTTCAGCAACAGACGAACCAGAAATTCTAACCACTGATGTAAGTATGAGTTTCTACAGTGACGAACAAAAGGCTAAGGACTTCAAGGTGGCAGCTGTGTTTTTGGCTTTGATCAAAGAAATTGAGAATTGGTGCCAGCTGGGAACCATTCAGCCTTTCCTGGGACTGACGGCAACAAAGAACCAATTTTGCTCTAGGGGCTTGTGGGCCTTATTTGTTACACCTGACTGACCTGTGCTATATTTATTACCTGTAGGTAAAATACAGATTGTTTTCTAGGTTTGGAATGGAAAAAGTGCTCATCATCATCGTGGCTGCTTGGCATCAGTGACTGTGAAGTACTGTATGCTCTTCTCTGAAGTCTAGATTAGAGAAACCCCAAACCTAGTATCTCTTCATAGTTCCTCATCGAGGGTTATGCCCACCCTCAATCAACAACACATAATGAGCCCCATCATGCTGTAATTTATGTGCTTGTATGAAATACAATTGCCAGTTTAGATGTTTACACGGGATACAGATTTTTGTTTGTAAGGAATATATGTACCGAGAGCTGAATTCTTTGAACACCGGGCAGAAGGGAACATTGTCTTCCCCAGTGAGTTAACGACTTGTTTATATTAAATACAGAAATAGTCCTTAACAAGTTTCTGTTTACCAGGAAATAGCTCCACCTTACTGTCTGAAAGGGGCATTGATAAGTTTCAAAGTTAGATGGAGGGGGCCGTTAACACTTCAGGAGAAGTGTCAAAATTATCACTCTGATGACACTGCAGATCATAGGTATCCATGATGGGGTAAGGGTTTGAGTCTGAATATAACCTCAACAAAAGCCTAAGCACTCATGCTCCTAGCCTTCAAGAAGGTTTTCTTCTGAGTGAAAGATAAGAGTTTCATCCTAAGCATACCATGTATGGGAGCATCTTGGCAGTATTTGGAGAAAAGAAGAAATGTCTTAGAGTGGATCTAAAGTACATATCATTATTCTCCTTTTTTATGTTAAATTTGAATTTAAACCAAGTAATGAGCTATTCAAACCACAATAAATAATTAGTTATTAAAACTGTGTCTATATCTACTTCTGTAAGTATTTCCCATTATCCATCTTGTGTTAAAAGCAATTTGAGGGTAATCCAAACATCAAAACATGTATTTGTCTGGATGTGGTGACCCTTAAAGTTTGGGTTGTTAATCACTTTTCTGTGTTATCGCTCCAGTGAACATGTTTTGGAGAACTGAAGTGTAAGTGTTCCTTCTTTAATCTATTTAACTGGTTTGAAATATAGAGCATCACTGCAAATAAAATATTTTTCAGTAAGCAGCATTAGCCAGAGACTCCGAGTCTTGCACTGGTACAGGAAAATGCTTGTGTTGAAACACAGATATAACTGGAAACAAAGATGCTGCAAAGAACCAGTCTTACAGGAACCATATCATTACAGTATGAGAATCTCGCTTAAAATATCAGGCACGTGATTAAATAAGCAGATTAAAAGCAGTGCAGTGGAGATAACTTATTATCACATATAACAAGAACATGAAAAATATTCAGTCTGCAGTTGCGTGAATAATAAATAAGAAGGAAAAATATTTATTCTAGAAATTGCTTCAGGTATGTGACATTTAGGACAAATGCTACCTAACTTAACCTCAGTTCAGCACCTGAGTTTCAAGAAGGTTTTAGAGCATTTACAGATAGGAATCTAATGAGGAATATAGGCTCAGTGCCAGAGGGGACAGAACTTTTGTTTGTTTACAGTCAGATCTGCTTTCTGACCTTCAGCCACTGAAAGCTCCCACTCAGCTTTAAAATTGTGGATGTTCTCACTACCAATGCTTTCTAGACATCTTATTTCTTAGTACCGTGACTACAGCTCAGCTAGGCACACACTGTTTACAATTGTTCATCTTTGCTAAGCTGCTCTTGATAACGTTATCTCAAACTGTTTCTAACGCTATCTTACACTATTCAGTATACTAAGGTCTCTTAAAGGAGTTAAGATTAAACTTTTGATCTGTACCTGAACCTTAGGAAAAACCTTTGGGAAAGCTTCTGTGGAGTTTAGCATTCATTTTTTTTCTTTCCGTTAGAAGAGGTCTGTCTAGCTCTTTCTTGTATAATGTGAGAACATCCAAGGAGTCATAGTAGGGTTTGTAATTTTTTTGAATAATAGAACTACAGTAGTGACATTAGAAAGGATAAAAAAGATCAAAGACACACACCCTAATGTTTTAGGATCCATGTTATCTAGGTGGAATTCAGAAAAGACAGTGTGTGCAAGGTTATTTCATCTATCTTAAAAGTTCTTAGAAGAATTTCTCTTTCTGTTTCCAAAGATATGTACGGTCTGCTGCTTTGAACTATTGTGGGCATTCTTGGGCTATGAAGACTTATTTTTCAAGCACCAAGAAATATGCAAGTCGTCACCAAAAGCTAGCAAAGATATAAAGTATGTGCTATCAAAACTTCAAAGTGAAGAGAAAAAAAAAGCAGCTACCATTGTGTGGTTCACAGAAGATATATTTCCCTAATGCAACCGATTTGACAAGGACAGCGCTCAGATGCTTGCAATGATGGGAAATAGCGTAAAACACTAAGGCTGTCACCACTGTCAGAAGGGGACGTTTTTACCACGGTATTACCTGGTCATGTTAGCCACCTCGTGCAGAAATGTATTAGAATCAACTTTTTGCCATTAGACAAGCGAGATGTTAACCATGCAGGGGCACGTGGATGGTTACTTTGGGTGATAACCTACTTCCCTATAGGATTTTAGCGAGCTCTGTAACTAGAGGTAATTTTGTAGAGGTGGAATTGCTATAAAGCCTTTCTAGTTGTGACTAGGAGAGAAATTTTGCTGTGTTTTATAGGTGACTAGTCAAAACAGGTTCTGCTACTGCTTTCTAGTTCCTTCTAACTCAAATCTTCCTGCCTTTGTAAATATTCCATGTTAGATACCTTGTTATAACAGAAACCTTCTGTGTTTGGGAAGATAAATCCCCAAATGAAATTAGGATAGAAAGATCTATCAAATAGAGATAAGTCTGAACATTCAGAAAATAAGAGCAGACAAAGACATGAGAAGAGGAACACAGAGAAATTGTACTCTGGCCATCTTCTTGAAGAAGCTGTTCAAGAGAGAGCAGGAAATGACAATATTACTAGGATTTTTTTTTAAACCTGTCCAAAAAAAAAAAAAAATCAGATTTTGAAACTAGGTTTTGTATGGTTTTGAATTAACTTCTATAGAACCCTACAGTCTAAATCCAGAGATGTAAACAATGGATGAAATTGATCCATCACATTTCTCCTTTAAATAAAAAAATAAAAAGCATGATTTCCTTTGCTTGCATAATATATATATTTTTCCCCTAGGAAAGGGGGGGTCTATAATGGGCCCATGTCTATATAGACAGGGTCTATAATGCTGTATTTGAAACTCTTTCCTGTTTCTAGGACTTTCCTTTTTCCCTTTTCTGTAACTCACAATTGACCCTGAATCTTGTTCCAAGAACAATTGGGACTGTTTTAAGAAATCAATAGGAACTTTTTATTGCTTGCTGTTCCTTGCAGGGCTCCTTTATTTCCTTGTTCCTAACTGTGCTGCTGTCCTATGATATATATATATATATATATATTTTTTTTTTTTAAATTAGCAGACTAGTAAGCAACCATGTAAATTGTCTTGTTGGTTCCTTTTCCATTTGGTCAAAGGAAAATTCAAACAGAAGTGCTTAAGAAAATTGCTTTGTGCAGGGAACAAAAAGAGCTTCTGTCAGTATTCTAGGGTGGAGGAGGATGGATGGAAGAAATGAGTGTAGGGGATTTTCCTTCCTTCGAGGCTTTGTTCCTATCTCTGGTTACCTAAACCATACCCTGATAAGCAAGACAGGCTTTACTGCTAGTTTATAAAGAATCTGTTCTCACATGTACAGAGCATCTCCTCTTCTATTACGTATGAAGAAACGTATCAGATATGCCTGAGCTGAAATCAAGTCCTAACTCTGGCAGTCACTGAGAATAGTCATTACTTCTGGGTGTTTATCATCTTACAAAACTGAGTTCAAAGATACTTACAATGAGATAAAGAGAAATCTTGGCCTTTTAAAGTCTATGGGAGTTTTGCCACTGATTTGGCTGGAATCAGGATTTCACCTTGAATATTTAGCTTGTTGAATGTCCTAAACTGCACTATAGAGCAGATGCTTTCCAGTCTTTAGTGGCTAATGTCCCCAGCTCTTGTAGATCCCTGCAAGACTTTAATTCCCGATCTCTGCTTGTCACATGTCCTATAAGCTACTTTCTTTGAAAACTACTTTAGAAACAGGTGTGTACCCTGCACAGGTGTTAGACTGATGCAGAGTCTAAGTTGGCAGTCAGTTGGTCTTCTTGTGAGAGGTATTATTTATTTATTACTGATTAAATCAAACATCAGGCCTGACAGTGAAGTCTACTTATGATTTTAGCCTCCAGAAAAGAAGCCGGAGTTTAATTTTATTATGAGTTTGCCTTAGAATCGTTTCATTCAGATTCATGACCCTGCACTCATGTATTGATATTCAAGAGATTAATCTTATTTTAAATGACAGGTGAAAGTCTTCAGATCAGGCACATGGTACATATCTATCTGTGCAGCAAGTCTCCAAACGGATTCTTCCTAGATAATTAACAGATTTCAAGGCACTGACACAGTGATAATAATTCATCCCAGAGTTCAGATACATACTTGATTGACTTTAATTTAAATATGTTAAGGTAATAATAATAATAAATTCTGTAATTCAGGCATTGTAAGAGCTTAAAGGCAAGTGTCAGTTTGTGCTGCACCTCCCAGCAGATTAGTTTTCTAATATATCTGTTTTATAATGAAATTGAAGTGGCGAAGCTGTAATTTGGGTTATCTGCCAAATGTTCTTATGCCTATTTACATTATAAGCTTCAGCTGAAACTGACACATATTAGAAATTTCCCAAATACACACCAGATTCATAAAGCACACAGAGAGAATGAGACATTTTTAATTCAAGATGGAGACTCCTGCTCATCATAAGTCCATCTCAGTCATTTCGTCCCAATAAGCTTCTTTTAATAAGCACTAATAACTGTACTGATTGTACAGATTGCATTCTCAGGACCTGAGAATACCAAATCTCCTGCCACAAGGCTGAGTGGTCTAACTGCTTGGCTATTAACAAAACCTGGGGGCCATCATTTCTTCCTCTGAATAGTCAAGGAAGGTCGTGCCAGGGTGTTGGTCATGTTAAATTGGATCCCAGAGAAGACTTTGGTGCTTGGTCAAGTGATCTCCAGCCTTTGAGAGGGTGCCAGTCACTTTTTAAGGCTGGCCACAGAGAAGAGCCCTTTAGACATACAGGATACACCTTTACAGAAATTAAACAGCAAGCTGCTCTGTTACTACGTCTCTAGCTTATCTCTTACCATTCCTTTGCCCTATACCCACTCCTACTTACTGGTTCCAGAGCAGCCTTTACTCACATGCATGTCCTCTGCTTGCATGGTGGGCACCCTTTGATAAATCTGAGGGCTTACATATAAATGCCCTACAGGGCCTTTCGGGAAGTGTTTTGGTTGTTAACAAGAGTAAAGGGCAGATAGACAGTCGAGGTGGGGAAAGAAAACAACACCTCAGGACACAATTTTTGATAAAGGGAGAGAACTGTGTCAAAAATTTTGATACTTGCATTTTTCAGACCTAATGAATTTAGAAAATCTGAATAGTCAACACCTTACAGTAGGAAAGAAATCTGAATTGTTCGCATTAATAACGGGAAATTATATGTTTCTTCTGTATGTTTCAGGATTTCATTTGCAGCTCCCTGTATGACCCTAAATATTTCAGGAAGGAAGTTTGGTCACAACGAAATCACTAAAATAAGGATTTTTCTGCCATTATAAAAAGCCAGGTATTTTCCTCAGAACGCTGGATGAATGGCAGTTTCTGATCTTACTGATGCTAGGCTGAATGTGAAGAAATTATAGTGAAAGCACTGAATTATATTTACATTCATGCAAAACCAAGGGGAGATCAGAATCAGCAATAATATAGCTTTTTTATTTTAGAAAAGATCACCAGTATTTTCAATATCTACTACAGTCATAGTTCTTAAGGAACTGTACCCTGCTCTCCTATTTCTACTGATTAGTCCAATGAGCTCAATTAAAGCAAAGAAAGTTGTTTAGCATTAAGTTTGCTAAAAATAGGCCTGAGGCCTTATGGCCTTAGACAGATTAAGCTATTTCTCAGGTGGTGAAAGGACAAACTTCTCTGCCATTATGTCATTATTGAGCTATATCTCTCTGAAGCTAAACTTACGTGTTTAAAAAAATAAAATTATAATACTCAGCACCTTAAAAGAAATCACTATTGTCACCTACCTGTGTTTTCCTATCTTTTTGTCCTACCTGCCTACAATGTGGAAAGTATTAGAAGTGAACATTCGTTATTTCCCAGACTTATAAATAAATCATACACTTTTGTTCTGTCTGCTTTTCTTCTGATTGCACATCAGCGAGTGATTGCAATTGCTTCAGCATAGATATATTTTTGTAGAGTACATCCCACAGTCAAATAAGCAACTTTCACATTTCTGTTAAGAAAAACCTCTGTGTAATTTTATTCCTGTTTCACATTTCTAGAAATCCTTCCCCTAACCTTTTCTGAAAAGCATCAGTGTCTATAATGCTAGAGTTAAAAGCATCAGCTTTCTCACTGTGGCGATTAAGCTGCTCTTTGATTAGCAGTGGGTTATGCAATAGACTAGGAGACATTGCATCTATCCCTCTGCTTTTTCTCCAAGGGCTAGTAAAGTAACTTTTTATGCTATCAAGGACAGAAGCACCCTGAAAACCCATATAGATCTATGGTCCTGGAGAAAATACAACTGCCATAAATGCCTTTTTTTTTTTTTTTTTTCAGTAACTAATGTGTATGTAGCTTGTACCTCGGTCCAAAACTTTTGAAAGTGAAAATCTTTTTCACCAGAAAACATTAGTCATGAATTTGGTACTGTGCAGGTACTGTAATGAGTACAAAGGAAATGCAATAAATGAATATTAACATAAAATTTTTACTTCGACAGGTTTATTTCTTCAGTAGTTATTTATTCTTTAGCAGTTTCATCATACATCATAGCCTGGCACAATATCTTAGTAGGATACAGCTTTTACACCAGGCTAGATACATTTGTACCAACATTTCTTATTTTTTGAGGGGTTTTATAGCTTTGTTGTCAGGCTTTCCCTTGGACTAAGCCTTGGGTGAAGCAAACTTCAATGCAGGAACAGCATTTAATTGTTAAAAAACATTCTTAAAAACCTGGATCTCTCCTTTCTTTTAGATCAAATTGTGGCAAGGTGACATCAATGACATCAGTCTGCTTACCGGAGCAACATCTCTCCTGCTGTGTTACTTTCTCATTCCTACTCTGACAACCCCTCTCCTCCTCCCGCCACCCCCTGGTCTGTCCCTCTGGCTAGATGTTTACAGGTTAGGGAATGAATGAGGACGCATTTGCTCTCTAACACTTTGTGATCTGATTCCACAAATAGTTTCCCAGGCACAGAGTCCAGCTAAGATCAATGAGATCATTCACATAAGCAAATAAAGATTTGCAGGATCAGGCCCTTGATCGCCTCCTCTCTTCTCCTGGGACTAATATCCTTTCCCAGCACCACCATAACAACACACTTTGGCATCTCTTACTGTTTTCCTGCCAGTTTGACCATTCAATATTTTTTCCATCCCTTAACTTCCTTGGAAGTTCCATTTGCCCTTTGCTTTCCCAAAGTTTGTTTGGGAAAATTGAAAACTCAGGTAAAATTAATTTAAATGGTTGTTTCCTCTTATGTTTAATTACTGGAGCATGATTTCTTCTCTGAATCCTGAAGTGTTAGTGCATGCTTCCTCCAGAGGCTTTCTGTCCTGCAGTGGTTCAGCTCCCATGCTCACTATGCCACAGAGAATTATCATTATTGCTGAAAAATTATTTCTTTACATCTATGCACATCAAGAGCATCATTTTTACAGTGGGTTGCATCATGTGATGTCAGAGGTTTAAAGAAAACAATTTCTTAGTGGGAAAAATAGAGTAACCACCAAAGAGCCCAGGGCTGCTTCATTTGAAATCAACAGAGATTTGGACATGGAGTTCAGTGGGAACAGAATTAGCTCCCAAGACTGTAAGACCACACAGCCCCAGAGAGCCTGATTTACACAAACACTTCTTTCTAAAAGAAATAATATATTCCCTGAAGCAGTAAGGAGAAGAGCCTGTAAATGCTTGAGTGCTTCCTCCTGTGCCACCAGTACCTTGTTGCCCCCACCCGGTCTTTTTTATGGTGGGCTAGAAAGGGAAAAGGAGAGACTTTCAGCTCCCAGAAAATCTCTCTCTGATAAGAGGTGTTTTCAGATGGGGTTCTTGTGAGATCAGTGACGAGAGAGGGCTTATGGGGAAGGGAAGCATTTTCCCCATTTCCTTATGGGGAAGGAAAAGGTGTGCAGCAAGAGGCTGTGGGAAGGGACACAGAGGAGCAGTGCTACAGTGCTTCCTTTCCATTTTGATATTCTGATATTTAAAAATTTGATATTCTGATATTTAAAAATTAGGGCTTGTCCTACATTTGTTGCTTTGGTAGAAGCCTGCAAATTATACTCAGCTGTCACGTGGGCACCTGTAAGTGTACAGAATTGCTAGCAATGGATGTACAAGGACCCTGACAACCTCCCAGCGTTCATCCAGAAGTCTTCTGATGGAGATGGGACTCTTTGGCAAAGACTGGGTGTTTTGCTGAGAGGCAGGAGGGTCATGAGCAGGCTCCCCTTCCATCATGCCATGGCTGCATGTGGCCTGTGTGGGTGGTTAAGGGCTGAGGGGGGTGTTTGAACTACCATGTCAGCTGTCTGAACCTGCCAGTGTGGTCAACAGACTTGACTCCGTACAGCTACAGGTACAAAAATCCAGCAAGTCTCTCTGTAGACGTGCCTTACAGATAGTGTTGTAGACAGGCCATAGAAGTGCTATATTCATCCTGAGATCCATTATATTGAAAAATAAGAAGAGTTCCCTACCTGAACAGCCTCTCAGCCTTTCAGGACAGTGACCCATCCTTGCTCTTATTATTACCTGTGACACCTCCCCTGAGATGTCTTTGTCCCTTATGAATGGAGATGGGATGCCAATCCAATGGGGCAGCTAGAGAGAAAATCAGCAGACATAAGTCACAAGCTTTGGAAAGTTACCCAAATGTAGTCCTGCCATTTACCTTAATGTATTATATTTTATTCTGTTGCATTATCCTTGAATGCCTAAGTAAGCCTGTATTATGGCATTATTTGTTACCGGCAAGTTATTGGCTATGCGGCTGTATTTCAGTACAGAGAAATAAAAAAAAAAAAAAAGTGTACAAATTGTGTACTGGCTGTTCCTGGGCTTACAACCATTATATTCCCAGTGGACATGTTGACAAAGATTTTAACGGTTGTGAACCAGCTATTTCTGTGCTCGTGGCTATTAGAAAGTCTCCACCGAGAAGCCAAAGGAGTTTATAATGGTCATGAACCAGCTATTTCTGAGTTAATGGCTATTACAGATTCCTGAGAAATACCAGTGAAGTTTATCATGTTCACAAACTGAGTGTTTCTGTCTCACAGTAACTATAAACTCTACTGAGAAAGTGAAAGAGTTTGTAGTGGTCACACATGAGCTATTTCTAGGCTCAGTGCTATTACTAACTCAGATAAGAAGCCAAAAGTTCACAAAGTGGTATTTCTTTCGCCCCTGGCAAACTTCATGTAGAAACTGATAAAGCTACTAATGTTTCTCAGAAAACCACACTCTAATTCACAATAACACCTCTCAGAGTACTACAGTGGCACAAAATCTCTGCTCTGCTTAGAGCCACTGTGGCAACTTGCCAGGAGCCTGAGGGCTGCAACTCATTTATATATGCATTTACATAAATTTACATGAATTTTGTGTCAATTTGTATTCCATCAATGTTGCAATGAAACCTATACTGAAGTGAATAAACAACATATAGTTAACTGACTAATACTAACACCATTTTTCTATTTTTCATTGTATTTCCTTTCAAGCTCATTTCCTTTTCAGCTTTCTAATGTCTATTCCTTAGCCAGATTGACTTCCAATCTTGGACACAGTCTGTTTTGTAGGGTAAAGAAAAACGCTGTTTCATCTATGTATGATGGCAGGGAAGCATGGGGTTGTGGCTTCAGCAAATTGCTGATGCTGTACACTTAGCAATCTCCCCAACCACCAGCAACTAATATACATATTAAAGAGGGCAGTGCTAGCACAGTCCCTTGCTGACCTCCAAATGTGAAGCCCTCAGAATATTCATGAGATTTTAAATATACACATTAAAAAATCCTGAATATCAGAAGTAGTAGGTCTTTTTGAATGAAAATGACTGTAAAAGTAGAGTTTTCGAGACAAAAATATCTCAGTGGACTGAATCATTTAATAGCAAAGGTCTCCTTTGTGACAGGATCTATTAGGAATTAATGGACTTTGATGCCATTATGTACATTTGCCTTCTATTTAGGATGCACAGTTTATATAGTGCTTCATTATTCTTCAGTGCAGTTTTCAACAAAGGCCACTATGACTTCAGATAATTATCTGTATAAACCACAACCTCATATTCCACTTTCTGCTATCCTCACAAAACCACTGGCTTCGAGATGAGAAGAATTCCTCACTTGTTGCTTAAGGGTGTGACAATATTTTAAAGTGGAGATGGATTTAAATCTTTTGTGGGTTTGCCCTGGTCAGGTATCAAGAAAATAGCTTTAAAGACTGAAGATTCCTCCGCAATTATAAAGCACTCAGATGGCTGATAACACTTCCTTGAGAAACCTTGCTAGGTTAGAAGTGATGGAAGAGGCTACAGCTAACCACTGTTAACTTCAGTGTTTTTAAATGCTGCAAGTACAGTTTACTTTGGCTAAAACCTATTTTTAAAATGTTTTTCAATTTCTACTCTTACAGTCCAGTTAGCATGTAACTTGTGTTGGTGAACAGCTACAGTAATGAAAGCATTTTTAACAGCATTGCTCATCTGAGTGACCAGGCATTCACATCTAGGCCTGTATCATTGGGGTACATGTAATATCTTCACCAGAAGTGGAGGCTTTAAAGCTTACACTTTAAATTTCAAAGAAAAAAAACATTAAACACAAGACTGTTGTAAGGTAAGAATTTACTGAGTTGGACCAAAAGTCCTTTAGTCCAGGATCTTATATGGCAGTGTGGAGGTCTTTCCAATATGTGTTTTTTGGTAGAATTCATCTGGAATGAAGACCAGGAACAAATGCACAAGGAAAAGAACAGCAATTTGGTTACCAAACTGGGAGGTTTCCCATGCTTGGCATCTGGCTGTCTAGCGGTCTTTGGAATGAGGACTTCCTGCTACCAGATGGTGGAATCAGCATCTCTGTATGGAAGAGTCCTGATGGATTTTTATACCATGACTTCCTTTAATTGCTTTTTGAACCCATCCACAGCTCTGTCCTACCAATTTTACATTAGAAAGAATAGTGAAGAAACATTTATTTCCTTTCACTTCAAAGTCTGGGGGGGTGAAACACAGGAGGATTTACATGGGGAGCCTTTAAGCCAACTGAATATACACAAAACATGGGACCAGACAGAACACATCCAGGGGTGCTCGTGGAGTTGTTTCATGTCACTGTGAGGTCACTGTCTGTGATCTTACGGAGAACACAGCCTTAAACAGAAAATCTAAGTCAACATCCAGTTATAGATGGAGCTTTATGTAGATATATAGCTATGCTTAAACACTACCTTGCTCCTCATTAGCTCAAAATGAGTTTTGAACTCAAACATTAAACGACTCTCACAGTCCTTCTGTGGGGAATGGAAGTGTCCTGCTGGCAGAGACAGGCAAATGGAAGCACCATGTGGCTGCATGACTGGGCCAGGACCACAGAAGCAGGAAGATTAGGCTGTATCACTGAGGATGAGGCAGGCAGAAACTGGTCTTACATGTCTTTGTGCAAAGTGCAAGCCATAATAGAGTCTTTTACTGCAATAGATTCAAGAGGAGAATGAGGAGGCACTAAGAGCTCTCTCCCAGTACCTCTCCTCCCAAACCCCAGAAAGTTTTGTAGGCTATTAAGGTACAGAGGCAACATAACTTCTGTGCTGCTGCTGTAGCAGTCTGCAGGACATTGTGCCCACTTTAGATGCAGTGCCCTACAGAGCTCCAGTTACATCACTTAGGATATCTGTCAGTCTTGTATTCTAAGAGAATGGTCTTTTTTCCTGACGTTGGCCCTTCAGGGAAATAATCTTCCCCTGTTTTAAAAGATGTCCCTCATTTCAGTGTTGCACAGGCAAAGAGAAGATTGGATCAGTCAGTCAAACCATCGGACATTCACAGTGCAATGCTAAGCAATATAAATGTTGATTAAGTCTTGTTTTAAGTGCAAAATCCACCCTGGAGAAATCCTTTAACAAAAAGTAACTACCAAGCTCAGAAGAAATAAGGTTCTCCCTTCTGTGTTGTCTGGAGATTACACTGAATTGAAGGCTTTGTAAAAATAAAAAAAAAAATAAAAAATCATGGATTTGCCTTCATGTTTTAGATCGCTGCTTAAAGCACAATATTGCTTCACAGTTCTGCTTGGTAATACCAACAAGCAATTTAATGGAAGCAAAAAAACTTAAAAAAAAATTAATAGCTATATAAAAAGCAAACGGTTGACATTCACAGGCAGCAGACGGTTGTGAAGTGACTGAACACTGTGTGCAAGGTAGAGTTTTGATATGTGGTATCCAGACAACTTCTTGTGATGCAACCAGGATGTTTTTAGAGAGAATCATTACTACAGCTCTCTGGAAATCTCCACCTGGCTCAGTAGCTCATGACTGGAGAAGTGCAGTTCCTTTGGGGTTCGCAGCTCCAGGTGCAGCTGGGGAGAAACAGGTTCCCCTGGAAGTCCAGGCAATGACATGGGGAGGGTGGCAGAGGACAAGAGTAAAATATTTGTGGAAGAAAATGGGTTTGGAGTCTTTCCATTTCTGTGCCAACACACTGCTTGAAGGAAGATGAACCTAGCTAGAGTGAGGTAGGGACCTGGGGGCAAGCCAGGGAGGTGCTAGGAGTGCTCACTCAGAGCAACATCTTAGTGGTTTGATCTAATCTTTGTTGAAAGCTGTTTAATATATCAAAGCATTATGGCTTGAAATCAAGGTCTATACACTCAATCACAGCCAACAGCAGTTTAGAATCATAGAATATCCTAAGCTGGAAGGGCGCCACAAGGATCATCAAGTCCAACTGTTGGCTCCACACAGGACCACCAAAAAATCAGACCCAGTGTCTGAGAACGCTGTCCAAATGCTCCTTGAACTCTAGCAGGCTCGGTGCCGTGACCATTTCCCTGGGGAGCCTGTCCCAGTGCCCGACCACCCTTTTGGTGAATAAACTTTCCCTAACACCCTAACGCTTGACCCTCCCCTGTCCCAGCCCCATGCCGTTCCCTCGGGTCCTGTCGCTGTCCCCAGAGAGCAGAGCTCAGCGCCTGCCCCTCCGCTCCCCTCGTGAGGGAGCTGCAGGCCGCCATGAGGCCTCCCCTCAGCCTGCTCTGCTCTGGGCTGAACAAACCAAGGGACCTCATACACTCCTCATATATCTTGTCCGCTAGACACTTCACCATCTTCATAGCCCGACTTTGTATGTTCTCTAATAGTTTTATGTCTTTTTTATATTGTGATGCCCAAAACCACCTGCAGTACTTGAGGTGAAGCTGCAAAAGTGCAGAGCAGAGCAGGACAATCCCTTCCCTCAGCCAGCTAGCAGTGCCATGCTTGATGCACCCCAGGGTATGATTGGCCCTTTTGGTTGCCAGGGCACATTGTCCTTTCGAGTCCTGCATCCAAGTCATTTATAAAAATATTGAAGAGAACTGGCCCTAAGATGGAGCTCTGTAGAACCCCACTAGTGACTGGCCACCATCCTGATGTAACCCCACCTAGTGCAACCCTTTGAGCCTGACTTGTCAGCCAATTGTTCACACAATGTATTATGTATTTGTCTAGCTGTATGCTGGACATTTTGTCCAGAGTTTACATTTTATGTAAGTCATCTCTTGTAGAAGAAGTGCAACTAGATTCCCTTCTATGCTCAACTTCTTCTGGCATATGGAGATTACCTCATTCCATGCATCTAACACAGGCTGAATATTTTCTATACGGGAACAATACTTAATCCTTGTTGTATATATAGTGTCTGATATATATTGGTCCTGTACAACATAAAGCAGTCTGAAGTGACAGGGGTCTGTGATTGGGTTAAGGCACAACTTCTGTATTTTCACTTGGCTGACTTCTTGTGGACTATGACCGACCAGTGACTCAGTGGCCACATTCTGACAGCAAGTTGGCATATACCCACTCAAAGGCAGAAACTGTCACTTTCTGCAAGGAATAAAGAAATGATTTCACATGGATCAGATCACAGTGATTACCATAAGACATATCACAATATATACAGAAGTGTCTCAGTTACAGCAGACTCTCAGATGTAGGCCTGCATACAAATGGAGCAGATGATTAAAATAAGTCTAATGTAACTCCAAAAGAAGAATGCTGAGAAAAAAAAATATAATGAGTAATGTGAAAATACAGTAAATAACTTTTTCTTTTTTTCTGCAATGGCAACAAAAATATTTTCATCTGCTGTCATGTCAGTAGATCACTTGATTGTGATAAGAAGTGCTAGCTTCCTAGCTTCATGCATAGCTAAAATGATAAATATCTTTGTGAAGAAGCTTTAGGTATAGCAAACACAATATTAGTGTTCTTTCAATTAAAGTTAAAGATATAAAAATTGACTTGAGAGAGTGTTTTCTCTTTGACCATGGATGCCTTAAGCCATGGAAATTCATGACTACTACTGGTAGTTTTCATCCCTCCACTGCTGATACAAGACTTTGCAGCACCATGTTGCAGAAACAGTTGTGTAGGCACAACTAGGGGAATAATGAGCTTTAGTACAAGGATGGGAGCTACGGATTGGGACACGGAAGATGGGAACTGTTTAAGCAAGTTTTAGCAAGGCAGGAAGATTTCAGTAGTTATTTCAATTTGTTGTCACTATTGCACAGAAAAAAAAATAAATTGAAATCTTCAGGCTTGTACTTACAAGACAATTATCTCTATGCTGCAGCAGGATCTCTCTCTCTCTCTCTCTCTCTCTCTCTCTGCAGGATCTAAAAAATATTTTCCATTTCAGTCTTTTGATCCTTAGAAGAGAATTACCAAATTGCAAGTTCTGTGCTCTTTATGAATGATGTAAAGGAAAAATTTAACTGCTACTTCTATTCATTTCACAAAATGCTCGAAATTATTATAACTTTAAATTGGGACAACATGCTTTGTATGTGCCAAAATCTATGACAGGAAGCATAAGTTTAAGTAAAGAATTGTTGATAAATTATTTGGTAAGAAAGGTTGCTTTTATTTGAAGAAATACGATGACAAAGCAGAACAAATGGAGAGGGATTTCTCTCCTGCATGTATTTTAACTCTTAAGTTCCTGATTTCACATTTGATTACAGCAAAAATTATATTATGCAGTCTTGATCATGTTCTTTGAAAGGTTTATCAGGAAACCGTGAGCATTACTGAAGTATTACAAAATAACAGAGGACTTGGTATGGATTTTTGGATCTCAAGATGAATGTTTGACATTGAGGAATTCCACAAACTGTGTGTAAATACTTTAGATACAAGTCCGATGTTCTACCTTTGAATACCATTCACTTAACGGAATTCCATTCACACTGCTGGAATGTTTACTCCAACTTCTGCAGCAGAACAAATAATTTTTTGTTGAGGTTCTTAGAGTCAGACCTACTAAATATGGTAAAGCTTGAATCCAGATTAGAGCAAACCTCTTCCACATTATTATTATTATTATTTTATGATTCAGTTACAATGAGGTATTGAAATGTATTCATACTGACTGTAACTCCCATTGGAAATAACATACTGAAACCTAGGGTAATTGAATTATATATGTGAAGTTAACAGAAATGTACACTAAAAATAGTGTTAGAAAAGATAGTTTTTCTGAAATATTTTTTGAAATTAAGCCTGGTTTTGGTTGGAGATTTTCAATTCATGTTTTTGTTCTTTAGTTATATTTCACAAATATGATTACCAAAGTCCTTTATTTTTATTTATCTATTTATTTATTTTTATTACAGATAGTTTTCTTTTTCCTCCCCTCGAAAATACTTTATGTCCTTTATAACAAACATTTATGGTGTTCAGTATTTTACAAGATAGAGCCCCATTAGCACAGTACAGAGAACAGGATAGTTCTCTACAGTTCATTACTGATAGTGCAATGAAGTGCTCTGTTTATTTTAGACCTCACATCACACTTGTCCCCAAAGTATCTTAGCAGCTCAGTTCTTGAACTTATCTTCCTGTGAAAAGCAAGATTGCTTCTTCTTATGCATGTGCTAGTGCCTTATCCAGTGTAGCTTGTGATGTGTCAAGATATGAAATTTCCGCTGCTTCCCTTAGGAGGCTGTTTTACCTTAGTAGATCTCCCTGGCAAGTAGCTTTAGCCAGAGATGCGAGTTAATTTCGAGCTGATAGTCTGAATTTTTCCTTCGCTATTAGAAAGCTTTCTGGAAACCTCCAGTATGCACCAAGAATGCAAACATTCATTTAT
Organism: Anser anser; assembly: GCF_964211835.1. Classification (NCBI taxonomy): domain Eukaryota; kingdom Metazoa; phylum Chordata; class Aves; order Anseriformes; family Anatidae; genus Anser; species Anser anser. The sequence goes on along the minus strand of NC_139720.1, from coordinate 149,230,992 downwards.
TGGGATGAGAAAAAATCTTGAAAGCATCTTCTGCTGAATGCTGATGCTGCCCCATCAACACCACTAGGTCACGAGAGTATGGAAATTCAATGAGTGGTGACTCATGTGCCTCTGAGCTCCCATTCTGTCAGCAGTTTCCATTCTTCTGCTTCACTGATGTAAACAACAATGAATCTGTGCTGATTTACCAAAGGAGAACTAAGCAGTGCAGTGTCCTTGTTTTGCTAAATTTAATATTAATTTTTGTTTGTTTTCTTCCCTTTGTGCATCTTTTCTTTGTTGTGGCTAAGATAAGACCCAGGATACAGCTACCTAACAGTAACTTCCAGGCAGGACAGCTGCTGATTTACTTATTGTGAGACACAGAAACACAAGCAATATTGGAAAGACTGGCAAGGCATCACCGAGTAGCATTTCCCACACATTGTTAACCAAGAAAAGGAAACAAAGGGATGTGGGTCACATTGGCAGCTGAGGACCTGAGTCTCCATGAGCTCTGGGTTCCCTCTCCCCCTGTCCCAGGTAGCTCTGAAGCAGCCACCCAGTTTGTCCCATGCCTGTGGAAAGTCGAAAGTAGAAAATGCTATTTTCTGAACTGGCCTGTGACTCTGTCATAAGGAAATCAGAGCTGAAAAGTGGTAAGTATGCTGCATTATTCCTATGATTGCATGTCTGAGCATATTCAAACAAGTGTATCACTGCCCTGGCATCACTGCTAAGAAGAGATCAGAGGGGATTATGAAGTATTTTGACATAATAATAGTTAATCAGCTGGGCAGACTCAGACTGCCCTGATCAGTAGAAAAGGTAATGGGATTACTATCAACAATTAAATAAATAAATGGAGAGAGCACGCTACTCACTGTGCACACAAAAGCAGACACAATGGTTTGGGAACATATGTAACCTCACACAGATTGTTTTTTAAAGATTTCACCAGCTAATTCACTGTAAAATCTGTGGAATATGGGAATCAAGCTTGTAAAATACTGGGGAACCACGAATGTACACTTGTGACTAAATAAATCCAGTGATGAAAGAGAACCATATAGCAAATTGGTTCCAGTCTTTCCTCTTGGTGCAAAGCAGGAGGTGCAAGTGTTAAATATTTGGTATTGATCACTGAGACTCAATCTGATGAAAGTAATCTGAGGACCCAGTCTAAGTGGTGCCTATATTGCCTGCCATTTGGCAATGCTGCTGGCAGATGAGGGTGTTATTGACTGTAGTTCATGTTGTTTATACATTTCTCTGAAACAGTTAATTTTAGCACAGTGGGAATGAATGTCTTGCTACAAGTGGGACAGTCAGAATGAATGGCTTCATGGGACTTTTAATTACTTTCTTTTGTGCTGTCATCAATTAATAAATGCAGGAGCAGTTTTGCTACTGTCAGAAGACACTTTCAGTGTTGTTTGAAGAGGGTAACTACAAAAAGCCAATTAAAATGAATACTTCTGTGAAGAAGGTTCTTTTCATGATAGTGTACACATTTTTTTCTTCTTGCTCTTCAACAGGGAATGAAATCTCTTTAATGGTGCACTGCATGAAATATTACCTTTGTGATCTGAATGCACTGCAGCCTCTTAGAAATACGTTCCTGCCTCCTTGTACAAGCAACACCGTGCTGATGCTTTTCATGACAGTACCAAGAAGCCCTAAGCTGACAGTATTTCTGTTCTCAATTACTTTTACAAGGCCTGATGTGTCTATTGTCAAAATGGAAAAAAGTATCTTTTTTTTTTTTGATACCTCTATTGCTATTGCATTTGAGGACCTTATAATCTGCATTACCTGGAGGTTCAAAATGCTTCAATGAAGTACCGTGATCCCTCACAGGGACCTCCCTGTGTCTTTATGAGTAGTCTGGAGCTTGCTTGTCCTGGTGAATTGCTAAGGTGATTCCTGCTCCGGTTCTGACCTAAATCAACTACTACTCTGCTGCTCCCTGGGAAGTACCTGGGAGCTTTATGGGGATGGGATCATTTCCCACAGGCAGGCTGGAATGTGGGCAAACTCTTCTAGAGGCAGAGCATTGAGAACACGATCAGTGGTAAGCCAATTGGATTCAGTGCCAGAGTACAGCTCATGGCATGTTTAATTCTCTAGTAAAGGAATTAAATAGTGCCCTGTTTAATTTATTGGACCCCCCCCCCCCCCCCCCCCCCCAAAGGTTTGAGTTGCTACTGATGTAAAAGAGTGCTTGGGTAAGTAAAAACTACTTTAAAGCCCCAACTACTGTCATAAATAGGGAGATAACTATTGACACCTATAACAATGACAAGTGCCACAATGGTGTATATGGAATATAGAATTATATACTCTATAGAAACCACATAAAAGTAATGGAACACTATTACTAATATAAAGTCACCTAGGTTACAAAAACTCATTACTAAACTTCTTGCATTTCTAAGGAAGTGCAAATAAATGACTTTGCACTTACTGAGTTACCTAAAGACAGTGCAGGCTAGGGCAATAGAGATGAGTGACAGACACATTTCAATAATGTCTTTGTTCATGCATATGATTCTACCTAAGAAGAGTGGCGATAAATGCCTTCTAAAGCAAATTTGAAACCAAGAGGGCCAGGCTGCTGTGCTTTAGTATGTTTCCTCCAAAACAGAGACTTTCTGAAGCTTCTGCGAAGTATCATTTAGACTACTAAGCTCTCGGGTGGCAATTTGTGGTGGGGGCTTAGCCTGTGTTCATAAAAGTGATTAAGTGGAATGGAAGATATCAGTGGTATAGTACAAACCTCTTGTGAATAAGATCCAATAAAGCATTTTAGTCCTACTGTGCTGATTTAGCTCGGAAGTCCAATATTATTCACAGGGTTTAGTCCTCATAAACTCCCTGTCCTCCGTACAAAGGTTCATTAAAGATGAATAGCATTAGCACTCTGTTTTGCAGCTGATCCACATAAATAAAATGTAAACAAAGTACAACTAGCCAGAGCTTATTTTCTCAGCTGTTTTCTGATGCTTTTTAATTTCAGAGGAAATTGAGCTGAACATGGAAATTGCTAAGCTATTTTTTATGTGAAATCTTTCAAAGTATTTATTTGGACAACATAAAATGCATACTCTTTTCTAAAATTCTGAACTCTTTCTTAGTTATTTTGCACTTGCATGAAGCTTCTTTCAATGCTATGAAAAACAATAAATCTTAAAATTATTTACAACAGATATAAACTGACAGAGTGTTATCACAGTGACGTGTAACAATTCTTTCATTTTTGCAGATGGGGTAATTGATGAGGATAGCAGTTAAATGGACCTAAATTAGCCTACATTTTGGTGTTAAATTACATGTTCTTAAGATTTTGTCCTGCTTTTTAGTTATAGTAGTATTGATACTGAGTGAAAATATACTAATTCAATAAATTGAACTTTCCAACTCACCGAAAGGGATTCGTTAATAAAATGGCTTAGAAGCACTTTTTCCTACTGCAAAATCTCAAAGTCCCATCAAATATATACCTTTCTCAAAATGCAGTTCCATGGCTGCTCTCCATATTCTTTCACTTGCTTTGTGACTACTTCTGTGACTACATCACCTCCTGTCTTCTCATTCTCAGGCGCATCTGGTACACAGATATGTACTGAATATATGTTGTATATACAGACATTTCCCAGGATCAGGCAGGGCAACTCGTTGACTTTCTGATGTGGGAGCCAAAGAACTAGCATTTTAGATATAACCATGCCTCCTGGTCATTTACTGTGCAGGCAGCAGGCAGCCTTTGTTGATACAGGCACTGGCTCCTGCACTGTAAATATAGTCAGCTCAGGGTTGAAAGGAACAACCAGCACTGAGGAAGAGCACAGGGGCCTGATAGCCTCCTCTGTTCTATCTCTCACACAGACCAGTAACTGATGATGAGGGGACGGTATGAGAACAAGCAGAACATAATGAATGCTCCTTAAATAAACTTTTCATCAGCTGTGGGCTAGGGTCTACCTAGCACAAAGGTGCTATCTTGCCTCGTAGTAGCTCACAATAGATTTCCTTCTGGGAGTCTGCAAAACTAGCTTTAAATCTTTTTATTTTTTTTTTTTTTTTTTGGCTTTCTACCACTCTGCAGCAGCCAGAAGTCCCATAGTTTAATTACATACCACATGAAAAAAAATCAAAAAAAACAAACTCATGGACTAGAATTGCATGGAGCTTCCAAAATGCAGTGGCATAGTGGATTTATTCTACTGGGCATGGAGGACGTATATCTTTTTTTTTTTTTTTTGGTGGAGATCAACTAGCAGGTTGACGTGCCTATAAACCCTTTCTCTTCTCTTATTACCCGTCCCTCTGCTGTAGCACTTTCAGATGTGGCATTTGCTTTCTTGCAAATAATATGGATGTCAAATAATATGGGTGCTTCCTTAGAGTGGACAACAAATCAAAGCAACAGATATCTGAATCTGGCCCCAGTAGGGTTCATTCGATAGTTTAGGTACGCATTTCCTAAAACTAACTGCTCAGGACTAATTGCTCCTGCTGAAGAACCAGGTCAAAGAAGCTTTCCATTAAAATAGCATGACCTCAGTAAAGATGTCACTTCACCCCGTTTTTTACCTCTCAACAGGGTGGAATTTATTTTTTTTCCCCAAGCCCTCAAAACCAAAGCCAAAACAGGAGATTATGAAGGACAAATAAGGGAACAGAGACAATGGTCTACCTGAGAAGAGACCTATTTTCCTTATCTAAGAAAGTCTACTATGCACTGAGAAGAAATAAGCCATGCAGGGAAGTTGTATGCAAAGGTGTTCCAGCTCCCAGAATCACAGATAATGCTCTTGCAGCATTCATATGCCTCATAGCTTTTCCTGAAACCTGGTAGAACTGGGATTAACTAGTTTTTTCCATATTGCATCAGCTGACATTGTTAGCCTATAGTATGTTTCTAAACACGTGTCCGTGAAATGTCTCAGAGGGGTTATAATGTCTCACAAATTCAGCACTTTCTGAGGAAGTTTTTTATTTTTTCTCTTCCTCCTGGGAATCATTTTTGCAGTGGGTGATCAAGAAGCATGAAAAGCTGAAAATAAAAGGCAGAAAGAAATATGCAATTGCAGATCACATTATTTTATTAATTTCCTGAGAAAGTGCTCTAACGTAACTGTGTAGTGTTTAATTGCACTTACTGATATTTTGTGAGATGTATTTGTTATTCTAAAGGCTTTAATAATACAGATGCAACATTCTGTGAATGAGAAATAAAAAGGTGATATATATGACAGAAAACACAAAAGCTGACAAAAATACCATACAAATCACTTTTTACTTTATTGTGATATACAAAGCAAACATACAAGATGCTTTACTACAGATGCTGAACAGCTTCATTCAGCATTTTGATGTGTTCAGGCTAACACGCTATTCTGCTCTACTAATCTGATGTTATTTCAGGAGAATAGTGTTGTCTCAGTTAAATAATACAAGTGAATATGAATAGTAGTTTTTTTTTCCTGCTGGAAAAATAATAATGTTACTGGAATGATGTTACTAGAAATAGGTTTGTCTGCAGGCTGAGGGAAAATAGCAAGTACCTGGAAAAACAACATAAAGGTAAAAATGCAGCCAGGAGCTAAATCTCTCTGCAGGATATTTCTGTGGCATCTACCATTCCTGCTTCCTCCCTGACAAGAGCTTTGAAATTCTCAGCAATTTCCAGCTCTCAGTGTAAGTAGCATAAAGCTATTAACATATGCTCTGATAAGAGGACCAAAACAATTGTACCAGAGAAATAACACAGCATGCCTTCTGGAGTGCAGAATAAGTGCTACCTTCACACATCGGATTCATCGGGACACAGTGAGGTATCTAATAGCAACACATTCCTGCTCTTTGTCTCTCTTATGTGCCTATTCTCATACACAAATACCTACAAAAGACTCCTCAAAGTTCCCATTGATCAGTCAGTGTGTTTGAGCACGAAGCATGGCTCTCTGTAGTATTTTTAGGGGCTGGTTTGCTGTACAGTCCTCTTAAGAGCAGGAGAGAACAGCTTTATTGCTACTGAAATCAGGTGTAGATCTGGCTTTTTATTTAAATATACATCTGTGGCATTACATCCGTAGAACAATGTGTTGGGAAAAAAAGAAAAGAAAAAAAAAAGAAAAAAAAAGAAAAAAAAAGAAAAAAGGTGGGGCACAGGAAGTTAGAGGAAAATAATAGATTCAAAGACAGGAGACCATAGTCCTTTTCCCTATACCATTCTCATCTCCTCCTCATCCCTTTTACTGGACTTACGTGACTAGTCTTAACTGGGACAAGAGGTTTTCTTTCTCCCCTTCTGCCAGTGTTCTTCTCTTTCAAATATTCCTAAATATCTCTTTCAATCAATATCTTTCCTGTACCTTTCATTTTCTTTCCTTGGACATTTTGCTTTGGCTGTTACATATTATTTTCAGGGCTACAAGATGCATTCCACTGAGCATCCTCTTTCTCATGAGCTGGGAGAATTTATGCATTCCTTGATCAGGAAAAATGGAATGACAGTAATTGTACTGCAGTTTTCTGGGTGTTTTCCATCTCCAGGAAGATGACCTTAGTATGGCTGTTCTGCTCTTAAGCCAGGTAACATTATGGACATCAGCTGCAAAAACACCTGTGGCAGCACGAAGCAATATATCTGACTGATAGAGCTTTGATGGGAAAAGCCAAAAAGCCTCTGTATAAGCACAACGATCCTGGCTAAACTTGCTCTGACCTCAGCTCTGGGGTTTAGCTATACTCTTGCAATGTAAGGCTTGCTACTGCGTCAGGATTTACAGTAAGTGTATACTGAGGTAACATATTGGTCTCCATCTTCCAATGGTGCTTGGTACTTTGGTTCACGTACTTTGGTTTGGGGGTAAAAATTAGGTATATCCACTTCTAATTGGCAGGCTGGCTGACAAGGAAGAGGTAAAAATCTCTCAAGCCTGATTGGCTCTGGGGAGACCTTATTGCAGCCTTTCAATACTTAAAAGGGGGCCTATAAGAGAGATGGAGAGAGACTTTTTAAAAGGGCATGAAGTGATAGACAAGAGATAATGGTTTTAAATTAAAAGTGGGTAGATTTAGATTAGATATAAGGAAGAAATTATTTACCATGAGGCACTGGCACAGGCTGCCCAGAGAAGCTGTGGATGCCCCATCCCTGGAGGTGTTCAAGGCCAGGCTGGATGGGGCTTTGGGCAACCTGGTCTGGTGGGAGGTGTCCCTGCCCATGGCAGGGGGGTGGAACTGGATAATCTTTAAAGGTCCCTTCCAACCCAAACCATTTTGTGATTCTGTGATCTTGGGTGTTGATTTGGACCCCACCTGTATGGCTCAGACCCTTATTTTCTGGGGCAGCGAGACTGTCTTTTTATGCAGAGTGTGCATAGCTATGCATGATGGACATCATGCAGAACAGTTTAACCAGACATCTAATCTCGCCTGGAGGGAAGAATGTTTTTTACAGTGTGTGTATTCATTCTTTTATTCATTTAGCTCCGTGTTTCTGCACTAGTGGGTAGGAATAAATCTTTACATTGTATTCTTTGAATACTACTAGAAATGCTGTCATCTAAGTTTATCATGCATCTTATTATGCTGTAAACATAGGGAATTTCAAAACCAGACATGCAACTTGTAACAATTCAGGAATACATGTGCAAACAGGTAACTGAACACACACTACACTCTGGAAGCTAATTTTGTATTTATATGCTGTTTTTTTAATGTTTTCTTATATATATATATGTTCCCTCCCATGGAACTATGACAACCAACAACAGATAGTACGTATATTTCTCATACACGTATGATGCCTGAAATGATCCCTATATCCAAGTGCCTCACCCCCTAATATGTGTGCCACAGTAGCGCTAACAAAATCCTCCAGATGTAAATCTTCAGCCTAGTGGTAGACTAAGCAAGAGAAGTGGCTATACTCTCTTTTTCCAGACTGAGTGCCTCTGGAACAGCTCTCCTGGCTCAGGATTTGTGGAAAGGTTGATCAGCTCCACAACATGTGGAGATACCCCATGGTGTGAAAAACATAACTTTCCCGGCTGCCTGCAAACTCCAGCTGCAATCTCTGCATCCAGATCCAAACTTGCTCAGCATTTGTGCAGCTGGGATAAGGCCTGGGGCTTGTTTCTGTTTTAGATTTTGTAGTTTTTCATGCTTTTCTTTGAACTCTGCTGACCCTGTCAGTTCAAAGTGGACACTGTGAACATGAAGACCTACAAATTCTAATTAAACTAACTGGCAAAGGAATGTGAACAATCTTAGAAAGACTGTGGGGCAGAGACTGATAAAACTTGGATTTGGTTTATAATTTAAAATGCAGATTGTGTTAGGATTAAAACTTGAATAGAATTCTTACATCCCCAGAGCTTGTGTTTCCACTTACTTTAGTCGTAAGGACCCAGATAACCAGAAGCAGCAGAAAGGAAGCTTTGTGCATTGTAAGGAATGAACACATTCAGGTGAACACAAACCCATTCCTGCCTAACTTACTTGCTCAGCATCATGTCAGGGGCTGTTCATAATTACTGGACCATCCTGGAGACCCGGAGTCTTTTGTGACTCTTCCCTCTGAAAGAGGCAGATTTTTAACAACTCCTCTCACCCAAACAGGTAATTGCTTTATTGCACACTGTGACTCAGGGAGACCTGCCTTACTTCCTGCAGTATACCAGCTCAGCTACATTGTTCAGCCTTACCCAGATAAAATCAGATCTTAAATTCTACATGTCTTAGTGGGCCTTTAAGGCAGGGTTTCAAGATGCAACATCACTTCCTTCTGGGAGAAAATGGGGAAGAAAGGAGCCACCTGCTCACTCCCATTCTGCACCAAGGAACCCAGCTGGGGGGGAAGGAGAGGAGCAGGTAGAGGTGCCTGCCCTCCTGCCTTCTAGGGCAGCAACTTGCCATCAGCCACACTGCTCTGCCTGACAAATGAGTGATTGCATTTATTTTACTGGAGAACCTCTGTTAGTAGGACTAGGGAAGTAAGTAAGGCTTTCTGGCTCAGGACCAGCACTTGAAAAACACTCTTCAATATTCCTACCAGTGTAACCCACAGGAAAATGAAAGCCATCTCTGATTTCTTGACTGCCCTCTCTTACCAAAACCCCAGATCTACTAAGCATTAAAAATGTAACCCAAAAAATCACTTCCAATGAAACCTTCTTCATATGTTGTGACTCACTGAAGATCTTACAGAAGGCATTGAACATCCCAGGAACCAAATCCAGATCATCAGGTAGTGTGAACCAGCATTAGTGAATAATCTTAAATCACAATCGGTGAATTTGCTTCTGAACTACGGTAACTGTGTGCCACCAAACAGTATTTCTCTCTCTCTCTTTTTTTTTTTTTTTTTCCTCTCGAGATGACTGGGACAAGGAAAAGCTGCATTCTGCTGAAGGCTGCAGTCTTTGGATCCTGAACTAAGGCAGTTGCCTCTTCCCTGCAAGAAACCCTGGGTGGCCGGTGCTTTTGGTCTGCGGAGCAGTTTGAAACCCTGGGTCAGTGTTTGGTTCTGACACCATTACATTTAATCTCTGGTTTCACAGCATGATAACGTTAAGGGCACAGCATTTGCCTCTGCTGACTGCAGATAATAGAGGCTGAGCACTGAAGTCTTATGTGCTGCAAATTGCTCCAGCCCTATCTGATGCTGTACATTACACTTCTGACTCTCAAAAGAGTCTGCATTTGTCTTCCCTGCCTTTTTTAGAGGTGGCTTGAGACATTTCAGAAAACTGCATTTTAGGTGACTTATTTTCACAGATTCGCATTCTACTCTGGCTCTGATTCATTTGCCACAAGAGATCAGCAAATCTGAAACTGCCATGCTAAGTCTTCACAACTAAATCACACAGGATGGACACGCAAAGTGCTCGAGGCATGGCTGGGGCTTCAGGGCTGTGGCTGCCCAGGACTGTAAGGGCTGGAGGGAGAGATCAATAAACAAGAAGGCATCTGAGATTGTAGCCACAGAAATGCTCCTTGGCGAGAAAGGAAGCCCTGGGTCCTTGCCCCTGCTTTTGATGCTGTTCATCTGATGACACAAATTAGGAAATGCATAAGCAGTGCCAGGAACAGTGCCTTGTTTACTCTCTTACTGCCCCCAGTCCCAGGCTTGCACCAGACAGATGGAAAACAACCACACCCCTGCCTTGCCCCTGTGGGAGTTGGCGGGCTGTGGGGAAGGGGAACATGCCGGATGCCACCCTGGGCCTGGCCCAGCAGGCAGCGTGACTCAGAGCGCTGTAGGTGAGGCATGGAGGCCTCACCACCAAACCTCAGCAGCTGCGAGCAGGGAGTGTCTCTGGAGGGCTGGTGGGGCTCCTAAGGGTGAACACAGATTTACTTCCTTGGCTCTACCACAGTTCACATCAAAGTCCTATTTCTGTGGTTGTTTAGACCCTCTAAAGAGTGATGTGGCTTCCACCTGCCTTTCCTTTCCCTCAGTGAAGGCTGGTGTTACTACAAGATGAGCTTTGTTTGGATATGGGATCACGGCACAGTCATGGCATGCCCTTAGGCCTGGGCATGCAGAAGGCCTTCTGCATCTGGCTGGACGTTAGATAAATAAGGCTGTATCTTCATGTTAAAGGAAGACTATGTGCTTTCATCATGCTGCAGGTAGTCAGCCTACAAGAAGTATGTTTAAACAGGACAGAGAATTTTGTGCCTTTACTCTACTGCAGTTCATGGTACTAACTGTTTTCCTCAAAGTAGGCACCAACAGAAAAGCAGACAGCAGCATAAAGCACTGAAGTCTCAGCTTTCCTCAGCCAGGCCAGGAAATGTTTCATACTCCCAGAAAAACGTCTTTTTTTTTTTTTTTCTTTTTCCCCTGCATTATTTTGACATTAATGTCCAGAAAGCAGAGGATATCATCCTGGCATTACCCTTTGCCACTGAAATTCAGCCTTATGGTCGCCTGTTCTGCTGTGGATCTCACTTCCTTGTCTACATTGTGTCCCAAATTTCCAATCCCAAAGATGAATCAGTGTTCTCTAAGTCCTGTTACAGCATCTTGCTGAGATGTGGGAACCCAAAACAGGGAAGGCTGTCTCCCACAGCGATGAAGAGTATACTGAGTACAGTAACCTATCTATTGCTTTCATTTAGTACTCCAGATATGCCCTGTTTTTCCATCCTTCACCCTTAACTGACTTGCTTGAATTTGATGAGTAGTGAGCTTCTGAAGAAGATGGTGAACTGTTTAGATGTTTCTGTCTAGAAAGAGGCAGAGAAAACACTCGCTTTTGAAAACTGACTTTGGGTGTTTGGTCTCGAACATGCAGTGCCTCAGGAGACCTTTCAGAATAATCATCTGATGCAAGATCAATTGGACAGGATCACCAGGGCACAGAAAAACTGGATCTCATTTTAGGCATGTAAGCAGCCATTTCTTGACTTTCAATTTAAAAAGCAATTGGTGCCTCTGGCCACTATGAAGCTGGTCAGTGCAAACCAACATCTCTCAAAACTATTCTGTTGTTAGCAGATGTCAAGTTGGCAGTTGACTCTTGATGGTCCTGATCCTGCCTTTCCACATGTATTTAAACCGTGTGTAATAAGTTCCTGAATGCATTCTCAGCATTACACTTGCTGGTCCTTCCTTGGCTATATGGAAGGTTTAAGTTCCTGTGTACTCCTGCCCAAAGATCAGGTGAAACAATGCTTGGTGAGGAGCACAGGTTAGATGTGTCGGGCAAGACTGCTGCTGGAAAGTGCCTGCAATAATGTGCCTGAAGGTTCCAGTCTAAATCTTTCCCCTAGGAAACGAATGATGTGAACGGGTGCCTCATATACTTCAAAGCAATTCAAAGTAAGTTGGGCACTTAACTACTATGACTACCTAACATATTTAGGAGCTTTAAAAAATCCAGTTAATCAATTTAAGTACTTGGAATTTCTCACTGCTAATCTGGCATAAATTCATTGTACAGATATTACAACAGAGTTCAAAATCCCTCTTTTTATCCAGTTTTCCACTTGCATGAGTGTGTGTGTGTGTGAGTGTGTGCACGCGCGCGTGTGTGTGTGTGTGTTCAGATTCTGGAGAAAATTAAGACCAAATGGACCCCATTTATCTGCTGCTTGAAGAGTAGACTTAGTTTTTCTAAAATGGTGGTACTGTCCATTTACAGTCTGTGTAAAGGAAGGCACCAATAAGTTCAATTTACACCATATATTATTCCTCAGGAACATCACAGTGTTATTATCATCTTCAAATACTGTCTTTTGTCCCAAGATTATTATTTTTTTTTCTTGAACTTCAATTAAAAAATGTTTTTTTAGGCTAAAGTCTCAGTTTCATTAGCAACAGCAATCTCTGCCAAATATAAAATTTGATACTAGTGCTCATGGCACACATGAAATATTATGGGGTCATCTTTACCATCATGTTCTTCCTGCAGTTGTGACAGAACATAATTGATGCAGTTGCCTGCACAGCACAAGATCTGTATATTTAATAGTTTTTTAACAGGCATTCTAACCCTGCTAAATTCCTTGAATATGAACATCCAGACTAGGTTTTGTGTTAAAGCTTTTATTGCTTTTTCTCTGTGCAGATTTTGCAGGCTGGAAGTGCAGGAGTTAACCAATTTAAATTTTGCATGAAGCCTAATAAGTGATCCGACTTAAAGTAAACAACAGTCCGAGCTGCATAGTTTTCTTTTTATTAGCTGACCTTGCAAGCTAATAAATTCATCCTGTATTTTTCTGCTACTGCCAATTTGCAGCATACAGGAAACTAATCTTGTACAATAACTACCTTCCTGTACTCAGTTCTTAAATGGAGCCAAATGGATTGGTGGCGGAAGAGCTCCCCAGCAGTTCCTGTGAAACAGTGCTGAGCGCAGCAAGACCTGACAGAGGCTGGTTGCTATTATTGACTTTGACAATGTAATTATGTTCTCATTTACCTCCCTAGCACTTAAGAAAAAAAAAAAATCCCCCCAGTACAACGACTACAACAATTCTAATGTCAAATTAGATGTGAGATATGTATATGTAACATGCTAAATATATGGCAATAGCTCTGATTTTTGAGAAGTAAAACACACAAGCAGTAGCCATTATAGCACAATGGTCTTTCATGTGGATCTGGCTTCCGCAGCAACACTTCACTCCAGACAAAGGATCATGCTCAGCAGTGAGCTAATAAAGGATCTGTATTCAGATTAGAAACTCATATGTGGTTTTTAGCATTAAAGACAGACTACTGCTATCAGAGGGTACTGCAGTATACTACAGATGAATCTAGGGTCATTTATTTATGGGCTAGGCTCTTTCTATCAAGTTGAGTATGGGTATTTTGCATACTTATGAGTGGTTTCTAATTGCACATAGTGAAATCAGTTGCAAGAGCTACCCAAACTTCATTTTTGCAAGGACAAATGCGTGCACTAATCCCCAGTGTGCTGTAGAACTGTGGACATGTGCAGGTGGAGTGCATGTATTTGTGCAAGCTTTTATTCTCACTTTGCCCTGTGTGGGGAACAGTCCTTTGAAAGGGAGGTCCCCGATTCAGTTGAGTGAGGTAACTGTCTGGTCAATATGGAAAGGAATGTGGAAAAGCTTTATTTTTTTGGATCTGTCATGAAGCATTTTTACAGCTAGCTTCCCTCTCTCCAAAATTAAAAAAAAAAATCAAACCAAAAAAAAAGAAAAAAAGAAAAAAAGTCTTGAAACAAAACAGAACAAACTCTTTGAATGACATTTTTGAAAAACACGTTTGATTATATAGCTTCCCCGCTCTGGTTCTTGATTATGCCTGACTCCTGCTTCATTTACCCTCTTAGAAAAGGTTAAACACTAAGTATGGTTCATATATTGCTCTCCAGGGCAAATGACCACGATAGCTTCCGAGCTGTGGCTGTCATTACTGTAAAGCATTTATGAGAAATCACAAAAGCTACTCCACTAAAATGGATACATTTCTCTGCAGCAACATTTATTAGGGCTCTGTACCAGCTGTAGTTATGAATACAGCTGGGCGGATAAAAAAGGAGAGAAAATAGAAATGAGTTTCTATGTTCTTTCTGTGTCATCTTTTAATTCATGATTTCTTTTAATTTAAAACCAAGACTGGAAGCTGAACTCAGGTCCTGGAGCTCTGCAATGAGTTTCAAATTACATGAAAATATGCTTTATACATGCAGATCTGTGGTAAAGGTTTCTGGGTCTGTTAGGTGAAACAGTTCATTCAAGAGAAATGAGTGGTTTTGGATAGAGGTCTTCTCAATTAGTGTCTTAATGGACATTTTCTACTGCATATAGTGGGATATACTCTTAAAAACTCTCCACAGGAACAATTGCTGGAGTGACTCTGGAAATGACAGCTATTGATGGTTAGGAAAGAGGTCTGCAGATAAAGCTGAAACATGCACTCTTAATTTAATTCAAATATGGGAATATTTGCTTTTAAGTAAATTTATCTACTATACATTGTTGGCTTAATCTTCCCCCTTTAACCTTCCTCAGTGAGTACCTTTAAGCTCCCAGAGCAAGTGTCTTAAATGAATATACTTTTTTTTTGCACTCATAGAATGAATCACAGAATCACAGAATTGGTTTGGGTTGGAAGGGACCTTAAAAATCTTCCAATCCCTACCCCCTTGCCATGGGCAATGTTAGTTCTGGTCTTTTTCAACCTTTGAATTAACTTTGCAACTTTAATATTCTTTAAAAGGTGTAGAGTTTTTGTTGTTGTTTGTTTGTTTACTAAAAATAAGCAGATAAAACACCCACAGGAAAAAAGCAGCCCCTTTCCTATAGCTATTTAATCAAACAGAATAATACTGGATTCTGATCTGGAGTTTACTAAGCAGGTTTCAGGCATCTGGCTCCCCAGGTTTCTGCTGTATCTACTAATGAAAAAGCCAGTGGCAACTCTGAGCTGTTAATGTCTGTTTAGGCAGCTGATTAGACAAACATGGAAAAGGACAACGTACTTTGCCACACATTGCACAGACGTGTCCTCTGGGCTCAGCTTCTAATTCTGAAAAAGAGTGTGCTATAGGCAATCCTGCCTGTGCAATCAGCATGTCTCCATCTCTGTTCTCCTCCTACCCAGTGGCCATTCAGCACAGCTTTTGTTCTCCACCACTGTTTCCTTTTCTCCAAATCAGAGAGAATTTATCACCTTCTTTCACTCTTTCTTCCATTCTTGCCACTCCTTTCTCCTGCCTCTCTCTTTAGCTCTGTTTCCAGCCCCCAGCCCATGTCTCCAGGTGCTGACCCTGTCCTGGTCTGTGATTCCTGCTCGCTGCTCATTTACTCTTGACTCTGCATCACCTTCCCACAAACTTGGAGGCTATCAAGAGAGGAAGGGGAGTACGGCAGCTCCCCCTCTGCACCAGGGACTGCCTCTTGCAGCTGAGTGCAGCAATCCTCCTTGTAAGCAAAAGTCTTGATTCCTGAGGTTACATTGATCTATGAAACGGTGCAAACACAGTTTGACCGTGTGGAGGACCTGCAATGAACATCTCAGTCAAAATGTACTCTTCAGTCCATCCAAAGATGATGAACTCCATCACCATCCTCATCAGCTCCGTGCAGTCCTCAAAAGATCAAAATTACCCAGATTCTTTTATGACAATAAAATTTTTCTTAGGGATAGCAAAAGACAGCAGAACAAATCGACTTGAATTAATTTCAAGCCTTTACTCTGAAGTACATGAAAAAGATTAGAGATTGACAGTAAAATGACTTTAAAATTATTTTCCAAATAGGGAAAAATGTGTATTTCCATGATACTGTTCTTGGAAACTGTCAGACCCTTCGCAGAAATGTTCCCCAATACTTTCAAGGGACAAATTTATAATGTATATCTGAAAAAAATAAAAATAAAAAACATAAACATACAGCTGAATGGTTCATTTAATAATTCACTGGAAACATGATCTTGTAATAGGCATTTGGGCAACCTTTGATATAATTTTCATTAAAGTTCTGTCTATGATATTTATAGAATGCTCTTTTACAGGGGTACATTTTTACATGGCTACAGAAGCTGTATCATCACACCTGTCAGATTTATTGTACACATGTTCAAGATGTCACCTATTTAGCTTTCCCTGAACCTCTAAGACACACATGTTTACTTGTTTTTGTACAATTCATCTTCATAGTTGACTGCACTTTCTCTCTATACTTCTCAAATCCCAAAATGTCTTGTTTAATCTGAATTGACAAGAACAGAACGCTCTGTTCTAAGTGGAGCCCTACCAGGGAAATGTATTATTCTCATCATTATCACTGTCTTAGGTACAGAGAAAACCTGCCGTGAATGCTATTCTAGGGGCTTATTTAACTTCTTAGAGTCAGGAGCAGATAAGTACTCCCTCACCTGTCTATCAAACCAAATTCTCTCTCTCTTTTTCATCCAAAACCAGATCTGGGTGCACAAATTTCTAATCCTTTATTTTCAAAGGAATAATAGTTCATCTGTCTGCTAGTTTGAGTCAATCTTTTTGGTGCCAATGAACAGTTTTTCAGTGCTGTAGGTATATTTCTTCTAGCATTTCTGATTTTCTGAAGTAAACCTGTTTCTGCTTTGACTAAAAATGTGACCTAGTTCCCAATTATTCATCAACTAGTTTGTATGGACCCTGAAACTCACTACCATTTACCCACCAGTGTGGATATTTGTTACTCCAAATAACGCCTAATTTATTCATAGTCATCAGTTGCAAATTATTCCATTAGCTTTCTTAATAGTATTGTGTTAACACCATGCTCTGCTGGAAGTGTTTTAACTGCAGAAGTATCCCTAAACGCAAGGACTGTATGGAAAACAGTCAAAAGACTATTCATAACAGCAAGTTAAGAGTAAATAGGAAGTTCTGAGATTCGGTACTAATGATCTTAGGTATTTAGCTAGATATCTTGGACTAAATTTTTTTTTTTTTGGCACCCAGTGCAAAAAGGGCATGAAATGCAGCCATTCCTATTAAGTTGCATTTTACCCTCCTTTTGCTGAGTTGTACATGATTCAGCAAAATGCAGAGAACCTGGCCTCTGTACTTTTCCCATTGACCCTGGTTTGCAGGTACTGTGGCAGAAGGACAGATGCGTTTCTTTCTCTATGTGCAGTTTTTTAAAAAAAAAAGTCTTT
Organism: Anser anser; assembly: GCF_964211835.1. NCBI lineage: Eukaryota > Metazoa > Chordata > Aves > Anseriformes > Anatidae > Anser > Anser anser. The sequence goes on along the minus strand of NC_139720.1, from coordinate 149,213,870 downwards.
GAATACTGAGTGCTGACTCTCTCACTTTCAGACTTCTGAGACCTACTGTGAACTTAGCAAGTTGTCTGTGGTGGGGAACTGATCTGTCACAACACATGAGGATAAGCCCCATCTGTGCTCCCTGAAGCCATCAGTTTGGAGTTGCTCAGAGTTAATACATTTCTGCTTCCCTAGTCTGGAAGTTGCCCAAGATATCAGACAAGTAAGTATTGTGAGGGTGCCCATTTTTAAGGTTCTCTCTTTACTCAGTAACTACATTTGGGAAGTTTTCATTTCACACGTGCTTTGTGATGTTGCTGCCTGTCCTACCCTGCATGACTCTAATTCCTGAAACTTCCACTTAACTTCAGGGTCCTGGTGTATGCTGTCTTCCTACCTGGGTCTTCTCTACGGATTTCTGCAAGGAGAGTTGAGAGGAATCTTTTCTGAAATTCAGTTCAGTTTCTTTCTGATGAGATCCACAAGATCTACTTTAGCTACTACAGTACCTGACTATTTGGTGCCCTGAAGGCAAAATTCTGATAAGAAACTGGGTGAAATGGCACTGAAGTGCATCACAGGTGAAGAAATCCTGGGCACAAGCCATGGACTAGCTTTGGAGTGGGTGCTGTGGTTAAAAAAAGGATGTTTACCTGTAGGTTATACAGAAGATTAGAAGCAAGAAAATGCATGTAAGCACACAGTAATTTTTATTAATGCTTAGCTGAACTACGCTTGCTCTCGAAGACAGCACAACACTTTCTAGAAAGAAAACAATATTCCCTTCAGTGTTGTGCACTGATATGAATGTGTGATAAGGTGCTATGTCTTTCTGGAATCACTACAGTGAGTTGTGAATTATTCATGAAATTAAAAATCCCAACTAATTCACAGAATCAAATAGTTCTGGCAAGTGGTATATAATGAAGGGAGAAAAATATACACTACTTATTAAATAAATTATTCAGAAAAAAACTTTGTTATCCCTTAAATCACTGGTTCTGCACTGTTTTCCTTACCCTCAGGCATGCTGGTACTTTAAGTCTTTAGAAGTGTTTTTTTTTTTTCATTTATCAGCATTTAGATATTGTGATTCTGTGTTGTGAATAGGTTACAGTATAAATGGATTTGTAATTAGCAATCAAAAAGCTTTTGGAAAAAAAAGTAGCCAGTAAAATTTCACACCTTCATATACATATATATATGATAAATAAAACTCAGGTACAATGTTGTTTTCTTATTATTGTAATGAAAAAACACTTCAGAAGGTGCAGGGAAGGAGTAGAGAAGTCATGCCAAAAGTTTGATTAAGAAACACTCCTATTTTGCCAAAAAGTGCTTGCTCAGATTCGGTTTCAAAACCCTCAAATACAGAGAATGCTGGCATTTGTCACAAACTGCAAATTAATTTCACTTTTGCATAGTTTTCATCTTAAAAATGGATCATTTCCAGTAGAGGTGTGTCAGCTCTCTAGTTAAATCATTATAACTGATCTTTTGACTTTGCAGGGGTTTGCAGGCAGTTTACTGTTTCCCGAATTTGTTCAAACACAAAACCCCTGAAAGGTGAGAAACAAAACCAGGAAAATGTTATGAGAACTATTCAAGTCTTTACCCAGCCCCACTTTCTTGGAGGATGCATATGCTGCCATTTGCAGTCCCTTGTGGATAATAAATAACACATATTCTGGATCTGTTCCACGGCTGTTTTACTCAAGGGTGTTACCAACTGCTTGAAAACCAGTGGAGGTGTATTACACTAAAGCTTGAGCACTGCAGTGGGGCGTCAGGTTCATTTTATATCTAATACGTGAAAGCAAGATATACAGATATGTGCTTCCATTATACCATGTCTTTTTATTCTTTATGGTGAAAAAAAAAATAAAAATGAACTACCATTATCCCAAGTAAAAGAGCTGTTACATTTACTCAATTACTCGTTTCCCTCGTTTTCTGAGCTCATCAGGAACATAACCACACCTCCTGAAATAGCCCTTTTGCAGCTCAGGGCATTCTCTTTAATTTTCATTTTTCCTCTTTTCAGTCTTTTTCTCCAGAAAGAGGCACTTGTGTGCAGTAGCTCTGATCTGTTCAACATTAGGAAACTGGACAAATAAGGAGTGGTACCTGATTTGAGGACAATATCTTTATCAAAAGTCAAATCTCTGGGAAAAGCTTCAGGGGGCTAATACAAGTCCTTGAACTTTCAAGGTTTTATCTTTCAAGTGTCTTCTTACTTCCAGGTATTCAGTTTTGAGTACCAATGGGGGGAAAAAAAACCTGCACAACGTACCAGGAGCTGAAAAAGAAAACTCAGAAGGACTCGTGGATAACGGTGCAAAACTGCCTGCTACTTCCAAGAACCAGCCCCCCCCCCCCCCTTTTTTTTTAACATGCATTAATGAATTCTCAAGTGCTTTGACCTAGGTTATTTTGGAAGTCCTAGGCTTCTGAGAATTGTTCATTCACTTCTATCTAGGTCAGAGTCAGTAGGGTGTGGATGCTGGTATATCAAAGTGAATGTAGATATGGAAGCACCCCTGGAGCTAGGGCCGCTGTGCAAAAGGAGAGCAAAGAAAGGCTAAGAGAGTATCTGGAAATAAGAGGCCAGGAAAGGAGTTCTGATAGCATGCCTGTTATGAGGAATTGGACCAATCTTTAGCAAATGATTTCATCTGCAAAGGAGAGAGTTGTGGTATGGACAGAAAGACTGTAGCCAGCATCCTGTACAAAATGTCTGGCATAAACAAGCAGCCCAGAAATTTCTCAGTGTTGTTTATTTGACATGGGGGTCTAAGACAAGAGAATTTGTTGGGGCAATCAAAAACTACATCCTCCACAACTCTGGATGCTATGGAAATACTGCATACAGACAATCACACTCAACCCAATGTAAAGTTTTCTCTCTCCCTGCAGCTCTGTTCCCATGGCTTCATATTTGTCTCACTTCCTTCCTTCTTTTCTTCTAAGAATAATACATTTATTACACATCAGTTCTGACCTTTCTCTTCATCATTAGGCCACTGGACAAATGCTAATTGGCCCCTTGTTTTCCCATAATATGAAGATTAAAATTCAAGTCTCTGTAGAAACTGCTTGGAAAGAAAACTTCAAACATTATATGCTATTTCACAGTACAAATGCAAGGAAAACTACTTCTGTTAAGCATTCAGACTATTTTGGAGAGAGTTGAAAGCTTTGCTTGATTTTTTTAATGTTTTCTGGGTAATCAATATCTCCCTGCAGATGCACAACTGCACAATTTATGTGGTTATATATGCAATTACTATCTTACTACTTTCCAACTATCTCACCTACCTAAAATCAATATAATTTCTCAAATGTTTAATCTTTCTTGGAAGAATTAATCTGGAAGTTATCACATCTGGAGCAGTAGGACGCAGCACTATGAATCTAGAGAAATGACAAATGTTATCACAGCATAAAGACTGGGGAGATGTCTGCACTGGAGCAGCTCTTGTAATATAGCTAACACAGGCATGGCTAAGAGTATGTGGCATAGCCGGGCAGAGCTCAGCTGAAAATCTCATCCTGGACCCTGGTTAAAAGTCAGTCAGGAAGGAGACTTTTACTGTAGATCAGCATAACAAATGCACAGAAAGGTACAGAACACATAATTTAGAATTACTCTTTTTGCATTAGGATTTTTATTTTCCCAATGCAGAGTGTTGTCAGTTGCAGATGCACTAGACCTTCTTGGCATGAATGCGGTGTTATTCACCAATGCATGCCAATTTGAACTGACGTGGTGTGTGGCATACTCTGAACAGGACTGGGTTGTGTTTAACAGAAAGCAGACGTGGGCTACCATGCTGTGTAATCTGCAGGTCTAATTTCTGCCATCAGTCAGGCTATTCACCAGGAAATTGACCCATGCCATGGAAGCCTATTTTTATTTACTTGGAGAGATTTCAGGTGCTTGATGTGTTACTTGAACTGTTAAGGGTGGAGATTTCATTAAATACTTCTCTTTCCTTCTATTCTTGATTTGTTAGAGCCAAAATCGCACAGCTGGAGAAGGCTTTCCCTCTCTTTCTCTCTCTCTGTTTTTGTTTGAATCATCATTTTGAAAGTTAATCCAGCTCTGAGCAGGAACAGTCAGCATATCCCCTTAACCATAAGCTCAGATGTTCTGCATTGACTGCTGTTTTGACATTCTTGGATGGAAATCCATCCCTTAATACTCAAACATGATGCACATACTGGTTCTCTGGCATGCCTTTGCCTGTGACCATCTGTTGGGGTGGCACTGTGCCCACTCAAAAAACTCTCTGCCAGTTTCAAGAGGGCATAGGTATCAACCAAATATAGAGTTAGAACGATAGCTAGCAACATGTTAGAGATATCATTTTAACTGCAAGACTATTCCTCTTGCTGATAAACAATCCCAAATGGAGTGTATACATTTCAGAATAAGCCTTGCAGCTACATCATAAGTATATCCTAAGCATGTATGTTTACACACACATGCAAAGGTAAACAAATCTTATTAAAACAAACAAACAACAAATCTTATGTCATGTAGAAAATGTCTTCATTTTCTTTTTTTTTTTTCTTTGCAAGAGTGGCACAGACCTGAAGAAAACTTCTTTACAAAAACCAGCCATTGCAAGCAAACAAATTACTTTCTTTTTGAATAGATGTAGGTGTTTGTCATACCTATCCCATTTTAAATTCAATGCATTGACATTAGGCAGATATTGTTAAAAAGGATTTGGGAATCTTTACTTGAATAGTAATTAGGGATCACTTGAAAGATATCTGTTGCTGGGTTGCTCAAAAAAACCCACATTCTTTGGATGAATTTAGAACACAGAAATACTCATGACAAATGAAACTTGACTCAGGTTGCATATGCATGCAATTATGGTTTGAACTTTGCAAAGCTGATATCAAAGGCAGGGTGTCCTTGCAGGGTGAAATCAGAAGTTAGCATTTTCAAGACTTGTAGAACAAAAATTTTGATCATAATTGAGCTTTATTTGCAGCTTACAAAAGGAACAGGACCTACTAGTATTAGTAACACAGAAGAATTTTGACATGCTGACAATGAATAAGTAATAAGTAGTAATAGTACATACTTATGCTGCTTTTTCCTACCCAGCTGAATTTAAACTAAATTAGAACAAATGAAAACATAATATGGAATAACATGGACAAGCTGAAAAGCAGATTGGAAGGAGTCTAAGAAAGTGAAATAGCGGGAAAGAGGAAAAAAAGTTAAACCAGGCTTGCCACAGGAACTGAGGATTCCTTTGAGCAGCAGTAGTTGCTCAGTCTGTGAGCTCTTTGCTGGAAACATTTGCATGCATCCCACTCTTTTGCAGTACTGTGCCAGCTGTGTGGTCATCAATACTTTCTTTTCCATGTAAAATAGACTTGTCAAAAAACAGGCCAAGGTATAATCTTTAGCTACTCTTTTAATTGGCCTACACATGCCCTTTTACATACCTGTTTTTCGTCTTTGCTTGGACTTGATTTGAACTTCCTTTCTCAAGAGCTGATTGCCCTTGACACTACCCCTTCCAAAAGACTGGAACAGCAGTTGGCTTATTTGCTCTGAGGAAAGTCAATGGGACAACTTGGGCACTTGTCATGAAGACAATAACCATCTATCACAACAGACTGTACATCTACATGCATCAGGACTTTGCTGTGCTGAGAGCCACACAGAGAACAAAGAGATGATCGTTGTAGCAAAGCAGTTATAATCTAAATGTCTTCAAAAATAACGGTTTCAGTATTTCACTGATTGCTCAACTGCGCTGTATTTCTAAGTTTCAGTGTTTCACTTTTCTTGATGAGAGAATGAAAGCTGTGTTTGTTCTTCGGGGTCTAAGTTTTCTCTGACAGAGGCTGTGTCACTGGAAAAGAGGGTCAAGATTTGCTACAGCCTATAAAACCCCCTGGCTTTGAATCATGAGCATGTACCTAGGGCTGACACTTTCTGACTAATCTGTTCAGTGTGGCAGGGTGTGGGAGAGGTTCTTACCTGACAAGGAGAAGATCAGCTGGCCATGGAGAAGGCTCCCAAGTGCATATTGTCTGCTGTCCATGGCCCTAGGAATAAATCGTAACAAAGAGTTTTGGTTAAGCAGCAAGTGCAGATGCTTTTTACCATACTTACAACTCTCCTACTGCACAGTTTTACAGAGGGAAATATCCAGTAACAGTGAAACAATTAAATATTGACAAATGTTGACTCTTGTCTACCCTGGAAAAGAACAAGTAGAAATGTCTAGAATATATAAGAGGTGATTAATTTCTCTTGATCCCTGAGAGACAAACATGGAATTCATCTATGAGAACAGGTGCCATTAATCCAATATTATTTCCTGTTATAATCTATTTGCCTTGACCTACGACATCCTCATAAACCTGTATTGAAATAGGCGTCTGTTTTAAATTCCCATCGGTATGTTTGACAAAAGGGTTTATCAACAGAGGGAATTAAAAGCTGCAGCTGAGCTGGAAAAGAAGAGAGTGTATCAAAGTTAGAATGCATAACTTTTTCCTTTGGTGGTGTTTGAAAACGTTTACAAATGGATTTGCAGCTTTTGGAATGCTTATTTCTTTGAAGAGTATAGAAACAATATGAATCCAGTGAGGTATGCCTTGGAATGATTATGATGACAAAATAGTTTCTTAAAGAATATGTATATATATCTATATCAATGATTTGCATAAATATATTTATGTTTCTAATTCGTAATTTAAAGTAAAAGGAATTTTATACTTTCTTAAATCAAGCAAGGAAAAACATCCCTATTTTTACCTTAAGGTAAAAATCTCTCTCTGTTTTTGAAAGATGAAACTACTTTCCAGATAAAAAGAGAATTAAAAAGGAGTCAGTTTCATCTCTAAATTACAGCTCTGTGCCTTTTAACAGCTGCATAAATTCAATTCCTGTTTGAAACTTACACTTGTTTACTCTATGTCAAAAATAAAGTATTAACTACAGCTCTGGAAACATGCACTGAAGAAGTTAGCAAGCTATAATTAATTCAATTCATTATGGTATTCCCATCTACAATGATGTGCGTAGCCAATGTTTTATAATGTTACAATAGTCAGCAGACTTTTTCATGCCATATGAGTGGTCCATAATCTTTTTCAATCTTGGTCCATCGAAGGTTGGCAAAAACAAGATATAAAGTTCTCTCTAAGAGAGCACTTATTTGTTACACAATCCTTCGTGTTTAAAAAACAACCCAGAAAAGCAGATCAAGAAACAGTGGTTGCACTGCAAAGCAAATGCAATTACAAAGCCCAGAAGTATTCCACGTGGGCTTTTATGACAGGCTCAGCATAGCGGTGAGCTATACCTTAGTCCTTGGGAACATGAAGAAGGATATGTATTCCTAAAATCATTTTAAAATTCAAGAGCACTTGGACTGCTGTAGGAATGTTTTCAGGGAATGGTACGTTTCTTTACTAGAAGGTGGCTGCCAAGCAGGATCACCGAGTGCTTAATCACCCTAATATTAAAGCTAAGATACATGAACTGAAACACTTATTATAGGGAATAATTAGAGATCAAATTAAAAGCATTAGAACTGGCAATAAGATCAAAGCAAAGCATTCCCTGTGAGAAGTGGACACTATGCTGCTCAGAACAGGTAGAAGCAAAGATTTGCACTGAAGATTGCGTTCTCTAAAGTGGCACTGCTTAAGAACAGTTAAGGTACATCTAATCAACAAAGAGACAGAATCAGATAACAGGGGCAAATACCTGCTTGCAGGAAGTGTGAGGGCAGGTGCACAACAACATCAAGAGGAAGTGGTCCTATTTTGAATAAAACCTGAAATTTTGCAATGCAAAAACCAGCAATTCCCAGACATATCCCGCAGACTCTAAATTAAAAAAAAAAAAAAAAAAAGGGAAAAGACAGGAAATTGGCAGAGCCGTACACAGAATATCACAAAGGTCATCAGTTCAGAGACGTGTGGTCTGAAGAGAGAAGTATCTGATGATTCCCACCCTTTGAGGAAAGTGGCAGCAAAAGTTAATGATATGAGGAGATCAGAAGACAAGAAATATCTGGACAAGCTGGTTGCCCTTCATGCTGGAACAAAGACTAATTGGCAGTCTATTAAGATAATCTCTCCCAGTTGTACCAAAAATATGTGTATGTATTCTCCTTTCATAGACAAGACAATGAAAATATATCCAAGTTGACCAAGTGAGTTTGTTTCTTGGTACTGCTTATCGGTACTGTGCAGAATGCTATGCAAGTGTCTGTGAAAATCTCACCGCCCTCCCTCCTCCCCAAGAAGGCAGAGGCGCATCAATAAGCAACATGTGCAGGTAAGGGGACAAATCCAATAGTTAAGCTGGGGAGAGGGAAGTTTTCAGAAGATCAGAGGAGCCCTGTGACTTTGAAGCATTAGTTACTGAATGCATCCCACAAGAGGGAGAGAACACTTTCCATTTTGGGAACATCAAGCTGTCTGCCCTTCTTCATCAGGTTGTATTAACTGGCTGTATTAGGCGGTAATGCATGTGTTATTTTTAAAAATAATGAGAAGTTGGTGTAACAGCAGGTGCTGGAGTGAGACAAGGTACTGGCTGCCCTGACACACAGCAGGAAGAAGGCACAGCATCTGGTAACTTTGACCTGTGTCATATTGCTGGCTTGGGAAACAGAGACCAGTACATTGTGCTTGCATGTGTCATACCATTATAATAACCAGTACTGCTAAAAGAGTAAAAATGTAATCAATGTATATATATCAAAACAAATTATTTCAGGGAAACAATAACTGCAGCCGCACATATCATGCTCAATACCTAAATCAATACTATTGGGCTGAGCTAACAATAAATCAAATCTGCAGAATCAATCCCTCTGCTGGAAACGAAATCATTAAAATTCAAATACAGAAGCATGTGCCATCCATAAGATTTCTTTTGACGATTTCTGTCTCTTTGACTGTAAGACATTCACTGTCTGGTATCTAAGGTCATTATCCCTTTACTTATGCTTAATGTGGGATGTGAAGCAAAATACTGTGAATGAGGTGCATCCCATATGAGTGAGGTGCACTTCTGGAACAGATCACATTGCTATTGTGTAGATTTTCTGGGTTTAAAAGATTCAGTGTGTTTTGGGCTTCTGGGGTCAGAAAACATGATGGCGAAGTAGACAAGAACAGTCCAAAAATTAACCCTGGACTGAGTATAAATAAATAGGCAGATCTTTGTGTGATGAGTCTCCTTGGTCATTTTTACTTAACGGTTTTCTGCACAGTGAAAGATGCAGCGCAGGCAGAGATGGGGATAGCTAGACAGTGGCATGGAGCGATCATCTCGCCACAGTGCTCAAGGGTCAGGCACAAAAGCTTTGCATTCTTGGGCTCAATATCTATGGCAAGACTGGAGAGAGATGGGGCTGAAGGACGATAGGGACAAAAACAGATGGAAAGCAAGAATATAGTATCAGTAAACAAGTTCTTGGACTTGCTGAACAGCCTTTGATCTGTGAAGAGCCTTTCTCTGTCTCGTTGTACTGCTCATTGGGTAATGAACTGCACTAGCACTTCTCACATGTTTCTGGTAGGGACAGCACTGAAAACCAAACATCTGGCATGATCCCAAATCCCAGCATAACTGTTAGATGGTATATCCCACGTCAGTCTTGCTAACCTCCAAACTGCCCTGATCCCATTTAGGACTACTCTCTTGTATTCTGAGAGAGGAAATGAAAGAAGAGGATAATATTTCAGGAGAAATACTTAGCATCTGGAGTACTGTGTCCAGTTCTGGGCTGTGCACTACAGGAGAAACATGGAGTTACTGGGGAGAGTCCTGTGAAGGTCCATGAAGATGATGAAGGGACTGGAGCATCTCTCCTGTGAGGAAAGGCAGAGAATGTTCAGCCTGGAGAAGAGGAGGTTCTGGAGGATCTCATCAATGTATGTGAATACCTGAAGGGAGGATTCAAAGAGGCCAGAACCAGGCTCTTTTCAGTGGTGCCCAGTGCCAGAACAAGAGGCAACGGGCACAAACTGGAATGCAGGAGGCTCCATCTGAACATCAGGAAACACTTTGTTCCTGTAGGTGTGACTGAGCACAGGAACCGGTTGCCCAGAGAGCAACCTGGGTGTCCCTGCTTGTGCAGGGAGATTGGACCAGATGACTTCCAGAGGTCCCCTTCCAGCCTTAATCATTATGTGATTCTGTGAGGATCTGTGTGTAGTCAAATATCTAAGGAATACAAGAGAGTATCATAACACTTTAGCACATACCTCTTTCCTGAAACTTCTTCCTACAAAATCACTTATTTCTAATGAAATGTATCACGCATGAGTACTAGTATTGCAGTCAAATACTTTGCGACTGTTCTAAATCAAAGCCTTTCTTCACAAAACAGCATCCTTTTTTTTTTCCCTAATCTTTGTTCTCAAAATGACTGCAGTACCTGATTTTTATAAAGTGAGAGGTCTCTTATAGCCAACTAAAAAACTGGTTTATAGTCTGGTAGAGACTATTCTACTATTTCTGTAATCAGTAGAGAGATGTGAAATGTCTCTTGGAGATACCTATTTTTCTTTATTCACTCTAAAGGGAGCCGATTCAACTAGCTTAGATTAAATGCCTTGCTTTTAGAAACCTAAAATTAAACATTTTAAGCCTTTTTACTACAAAGGTAGCAGCAGCCATTGAAGAGAAGTGTGCTTTAGAGAACGTAAAATAAACTACTAATGGTCACACTTTTAAAACTGAGCCAACAACCTGGACTAACAAATGTAGGTTGAATAACAAATTTTGCTTTTAAAAAAACTAAAGAGAAATTTAAGCTTAAACTTTTCTCCTAGTTTTCTTTGTAACAAAGCAATCTAAGGGGTGTTTTTCATTTCTTCACTCTCAGAAGAGAAAAAAAACACAATAAAATGAAAAGATAAAACTGGAGCAAATGAAGGAGACTTTTAGTGTATTTTATTTTGTATACAAGCAAAGTCAAATTCAATATCAGTAAAAAAACAGAGAGCTATATTAAACCTATCTGTATTAAGCCTAGCCTAGAATTATAACTACTAAAGAGACCTAAAGTAGGCAACTCTGGATAGCAGGCTGTAGAAACTGCACACTGCTGTCTTGAATTTATATGCTGCAGCAGTCTTGACGCAGAAGGTGGTCCAAGTACGACTCCTGCAGATTTACTGGATGTCACCCATATCTGCACTGTTTTCTCCCAGCTGAGTTTGACCTAGGACACTTACTGCTTTCAATCTTCATGTCAGAGAAGACGAATGTAAACTAAATATATACATTAAGAAAGAGATGTAGTACAATACAAGTAAAAAAAAAAAATCAGGAAAAGAACATTATCATTTCTCTCATCTTTTGCTAAGAGACAAGAGAAATGAGAGGCAGATGTGCTTCTACCTGAGCAGGGGAATGAGGCTGGTAAAGCCTGCTATTGGGAGGGAAAATTAACTCTGTGGAGAACAGACCGAACCAGATACACACAGAAACATGTGCAGGCTCTCTCCTTCCCTTTCTCCTTCCCCCCACATCCCCCACCTGACTACATATCACTGTGGCTTCTCTCCAGCTGCAGCAGAAGGGAGCAGGAACAAGGGACTCCTCAACCTGTCTGCACCTCCTGGTAAGTCCGTATCTGCTGAAACTGGTTGCACAAATTCCCCTGATTTTGGAGAGCTCTTTAAGGTTTCACAGCCAGACAAGCTGATACGGGGACTAATGTTGCTATAGATTTTACCTTCTCCCTAGTAAAAGTCCCTGTTACAGCCAACCCATCTTTTCCTTTGTTGGACAGCTGTCTGTGAGGAATGCTCTCGTCTCAGAAGCAATTCAGCTTGGATAGCCAATGAGTTTTTTGAGTTTAAGCAAAAAAAACCACAGATGCAGGACATCAGAAAGATGCAGAAAAACTCAAATAGAAACCCTCAGAATATTTCTGTTTCCATGTAAGTAACCTTTGGTAACAAAATAAAATAGGAGAGAAAATACGGAAAATATATACAAAAATGAGTTACAGAAGAATGCATTAACAAAAGTGTTTCCAGAGACAGAATAAATCCTTGGTGAGCAAGCAGCAGAAAAAAACCCCTGCATTGTTTAGCCACAACTTTCTGCATGTGTTCTTGAGCCCTTCTGCCCTCCTCATTTAGCATTACAGTCCTTAGCTGATACTGGGCATATAGCTTCTTACTGAATAAAGTAAGTTTTCTGAATCAAAGAAGGCTAAGCAGCATGCTGAAGCACAGGTCTTCTGAGCATCCAAATGTCTTAATTGTCAGCTCACCCCTGGCTCTGGTTTGGACCACTCTGGCTAGCTCTCTCAAGACAGTAATTAGACAGAGAGTACTCCAAGGATTGCCCCAAAAAAGCATTATGGATCAGTATGCCCATCAGCACTACCCCAGAAGCCTCACACAACTCTACATGCCCTCCTGTCACATCATGGATCATGTACCATGCAGAGAAGAGGCAGAGTAAGTCAGCCTGATGTGCCAAGACATCTAGCCTTGCACAGTGAGGGCACGAGTAAGTCCGTGCCACTTGATTTCCATGCTGTGGATTGCTCCCTCTTTCACTTAGCAGTATGGACAGAGCCATAGATGACAACTACCATTGCCTTTTTTCCAGCCTGAAATTTGTTATGGACTCTTGCATGTCCATATCGTTTGAAAGGATGATTTATCAGCATCTTGTCAGCAGGTGGGAGAAGCAATCAGCAGGTTATATTGAAACAGCCAGGTAGCACGGCCCTAACTCCTGAAGGTGGTTGAGGTTTTGGTCGGGTGCTTAAAGCCCTTCTCTCCAGGCAAATCTCTTAGGCATGAGTGGAATTCTTAAGTGCTCTCTGAGTTCAGTTCCAAGGGCACAAAAAAGTTTCAGCTGTTAGTAGCATATTCAGATATTTCATTCCCACCTCTACTGACATCAACAGATATTGGTAGTGATCACCCTGACTGATAAATCAAGCAAGCAAACCTGCTTGCTGCTGATTGTATCTGCACTTTTTCCAAACACACCAACCTCCTACATAATATCCTCCTCCATCCCAAATTGAAGGAAGTACTGAAAATCAGTATTTGTCATTTTTTTCCCTTGGTCAGGAATAAGAACACTCGAAAAATATGCTCTTTCCAGGAAAGATTTGACCATTTTTTCTGCCTTTTTTTTTTTTTTTTAATTTTAATGGCAGCAGAATGGTTTATAACTTGACCTAGAATTTTATTTTATCCTTTAGCATTGCTGGTTGTACGGTTAATTCCTGCATAATGCACCATGGTAAAATGAGGAATTCATCTCTTGTATTCATATTGCTCTGCTGTACTAGCAGATGTCCAGTTACAGCTGTGTATCCCCTCTGCATTCCCTCTCTGAAAACATCCCAAGCCTTTCTGTTTCTGTTACACTTCTTTCCAAACAGTGTGGTATCAAGAAACATGCATCAGTAGAAGCTTTGACAAAGATTTCACTATAGTCAGCTGTGAAGGCTGTTACTGTGAGACAAGTTAGTGACAGCTCCCTAGCAAGTGTGCCTGCAGGTTTATTGGTGCCAAAAGTGCTGGGAAGTGAGAAAGCTAGTTAAATGCACGCAGATATTCAGGCTATGCCAGGCTTTACATTCTATCTCACTTTGGTAATCAACAATTCCCTGCAGTATTTGAAATATTACTCATTTTGAGCATTTGAAAATGATTTTGTAACTATGTGGGTGAACTGATATATTTCTGGAAGAGCAAAAGTACCTACAAAAAATATCAAAATGGGAATTTTCATTTATTTAGGTACTTCAAATATCTTTTGGCACCAAAGTTCCCTCAAAATGACCTTTCTGTATTTCCTTGAAATATGTTTTTAAAGTGTCAGTCAGCCACAATTAAATAACTTCCAGTCTCTCTGTATTTCTTCATTGAAATCAACAAAAAAAAATCACAGTCTTCAGGAGAGGGGCTTGAATGTAATTATTTTATTGGTAGTAATATAAGAAAGCCCACTCACATTCAGGTAAACACTATTTCTTGTATAAAAAAAAAAAAAAGCTAAAGCAAAAAGAGGTGTAATTCTGCAATCTAACTGCAATCTAAATATCTATGCATGCACATATTCTGATACTTGTTCTGCTCATGTCATCCAGAGTAATCCAATACATTGATGAAAGAGAGGTCAGGACTGACTCTGTACTGCGTTGACTTTGTCTGCATGCATTTGGAGCCTCACATAAAATGCTCAACACTACTTCTAGCACCTGCAGACCCCACTGAAATCAATGAACTAGTATCCATCCACATCAGGTCTGAATCTGGCTACTGCAATCAACTTTTATTAGGCTCTTGCCAGTACCTTTAAGTGATCCTGTTGGTTAGAGGGCAAAAGTATGAGCACTAAAGCATAGAGTAGGTACATTCCAAGCCACATGTGCTCTATTTATTGTACAGCATGAAATATGAAGTCCGGGATTGTACAATATAGATAATTTAAACCACGTGTAGATCAGTGAATGTAAAGCTCTGTGTATTTGATCTCAAAACCAATTAGAGCAGTTTGTTTGCTTTGATCTGAATGGAATGCTGCAATATACACGTTATAAAACTGACTTCCAAAAGTTATTGGGCTAATAAACACTAATAATCTGGATGCTTTGTATTCCTGAGTTCCAAAAAGAAAATTGCACATAAGAGTTGCAAGACGTTATTGAAGGTGTGACTTTTAAAATTAACCAAATTCTCACAGAATCGCCTGAAGAGAGAAAACTGACTGCAGGGAGGAAGATGTGAACGCTCGTGGCAATGACACCTTTGGAGTTGAGCCCACTTACCCTGGAATTCCTCAGTACTCCAACAAAGCCCAATCTGTAGTTTTACCTAATTATTAATACACTTTATAAGGAAGCTGGGTTCTGAGTCTGTACTGTCCCACACAACTAAGGAGCTTTACTTTAAGGATATTTAAAAGAGGGGTGAACACAGGCAGGCAGGTAGCTTAATCAGGCTGTCCTGGAAATATGTATCTACATCACTCAGAAGTCCAGTTTTGGGGATTGAACCATAAGACTACCTATCCCTGAAAAGGAGGAAAGCTTATCTTAGTTCTAAAAGCGCAATTCTGAGTCACTGAAGCACCTCAGAGAAACCACTGAGAAAGGTAAGGTCCTGAATCAAGGCATCTTTCACGGTTGGTGCTGGTGAGGCAGCAGCTCTAGCTCAGAGAAAAGATGAACGCCTTCTGCCTTCGCACTTGGCCCTGAGAGATAGTTCCTTGGCTGGGTGGGCTGGAAAATAGTTATTGGAGCCACTGCTGGTGGCCTAATAGTCACCATCAACATCTCCATGTAGGCAGAGTCTTTCCTCAGTCCCACTTTTATTAAAAGAAAAAAACAACAGCAACAAGCCAGTGTTCTTAGGTGATTCCTTCTCTCAAGTTTTTTTCACTAGGAATGGCTTCCCTCTGGAAAAATAAAATAAAATAAAATAAAATAAAATAAAATAAAATAAAACAAAACAAAACAAAACAAAACAAAACAAAAAACTAACGTATGTAATTCTAGATGAAGCAGCTTGGAGAACACAAATATAACTGAGATGCAGATCTGCTTAAAGTACTGTCATAAAAATGATGACAGCTAAATGTGACTGCCTCCACAATTTTTGGAGGGGTGTCTTTTGTATAAAGATTTACAAATTTGTGAGGTAGCAAGCACTCTTTGCATTTTTTTTTTTAATAGCTGATTCATATAATACTTATATACCTGTGATATCTATATTACAAAAATGGTTCAGTGTATATGCTTGGCACTTACAAATTGTAATGGAGAAAAGATGATTAACTGCACAGCAGAGCTCTTTGACAATTTGCTGAACCTGTGTATCACTGACATAAATCTTTCTCCCAAGTGCCCTGACTGTCATTAACTTGAAAAATCAGCCAAGCAAAAACCTTTACAACTGAGTTCATGGAAATAGATAGACATATTTTGTAGCTATGGTATGCAGCAGACAGCTGGGAACAGGAGAATGCTTGCAGCAGGATAATATGTTTTGCATATTTTTCAATAATATGCCATTTCTTCAAGATGGTATTTATCTGGACCCTTGTACCGTACTTAGCATGGCTTGTTTTGCTGGGTTGTGGTGACCTGCTCTGTAGATTTTTTTTTTCCTGTCATTTGCAAGTACCCTCAAATAAAGCAGATGAATTCATTTCCTTCTGTGGCCTCAAAGAGGCCTGTGCTCTCTCTGCTGCTCCTCAGGAATTCAGCATCCACAAGCCACATTCACTTAACTACACTTCCGTCTGAATAGCAAATGCTGATTGCATTTGTTTCTAGCCTTTTCCTCACTTGAGATCCTATGTTACACAAGAGGATGGGAACCTTCAGCCCAAGAGCTAAAGTATAAATTGAAGAGTCTTGAAGGAGGGGTTTCTGTTTTGTGCTTTAAGCTTCTGTAAGTGCTGAAATACAGCTTACTCTCTAAAAAATGGGCAGTTCAATAATGGATAGCTTATTACTGAAACCTGTATTTTGTATTTTGCCAGACTTGTCTGGACCAAACTTGACTGAAATCAAAAGGACGCTTGGCACTGATAGTCTTTGCATGAAAATTGACTAATTCAAATGAGCTAAATTATATTAATAATTCAGGTGAAAAAAAAATCTAGCCATAGTTGCTGTGTGTGTATCATGCAAAGACTCATAATATGGTTTATTCATTGCATTTCTCCATTTTTGATGTTCATGTGTGCAGACATTGTTTTTTACTAGGATCATCTAAATCTTCATTCATATATGTTTTCACTTGCCTGCCTGAACCACTTTATCCAAGAATGGAAAATAAATTGTGTAAGAAATGAAGAGGTTTACTGAGAGGTAGAAAGGAAATTATCATGTTTGAGATGACTTCATAGTCACACAGAGGTGACCTGGACCCTGGAGACCAACAGGAGGTTAGGATGGGACACCAACCTCACCTTTTGATTTGATTTCCTCTCCAGCGAAGCACACTTTTCACCCCAGCTACCATGTCTTGAGCTTCTGTGCCTATAAATTGCCTCTCAGCTTTGAGGCACCTCTTCTAAATACATACAAGGCAGTAAGAGGGCATTTTGGGTGCAAGTCTTCTGACCAGATGTACACGTCAACAGCTGTTGAGAGGAACTGTTGCCTAGGGATGCTCATGCATTTCACTGCATACAAGGAGAGCCTCCATTGTCTGTCTCAGGTACAGACGTTGACAATGCAGATGTCTAAAGTTCTTCAATCTATGCAACCATTAACAGACGTGATAAAGCACAAGCCTGGATTTACTGGGGACTTACAAGAAGTTGGGATGTCTTCCTTTCCTCTAACACCCTTACTGTCAACATTGATATGCCGCACGCTCCTCTATCCATTTCTCAGCCAGCCACATCTGGGCCATCCCTGCACAACTAGAGTAGCAGGTAATAAAAGAAATTCTTCTTTCCTCATCCACACTTCTGTCAGAGGCATAAGCTTGTTGAGGAAAGCAAATTCCAGGTGGAATCAAGTCTGCCTACTCCTATGGAGACTAGAAATATTTGCTTTACCCTAAACTACTCATCCCCCTCCTCTGCCTGTCTGAGTATCTTCTCCTTTTGTTGCTGCTGACATTGAGAACAGGATGTGCAGAACAGTAGCTGCTGCTGTACAGGGTGTCTGTCAGCAGCATCACTAGCACCCACTGCCTCACTCCCTATTCCCAACATGATTAGTAGCAAAAAAAGCCTAACTTTTCAAGGGTTATGAATGAAGTTATATCCCCATAACAATGAAGTTATTTCCCCAAGGACAGCCCGGGTGCAGTTCAGATGCTTGTTCACAAGTATAGCTTACAATGTGCAGATATGTGTAGAGATCTAAACCTAAAAATACTAGATCATACACTTAACTTTAGGTAGAGCAGTAGTTCAACCACTGTTTATCTGTCTCTAAACATGCCATAGTCTCTAAATCATGCAGCTGGCTCTTGCACTGGGTGACTAAGAAAAGGAAGAATTGAGAGCTGCTATTTGATTTTATTGTGTGTGGGTTTTGGGATTCTAAAGATCATAGGAAATATTTTGATCATGGTGTTTGCCTTTGCAACTTTGTGTCATGAATCAAAACCGAAAAGTCCATGTAGTCCTTTGGTCCAGGAGCCATGATTTTGAGAATACGCATTGCCAAGATTTCTTATATATAGATGGTTATGGATGTGTGTGTATGTTTGTGTATGTACACAAAACAGAAGATGGTGGTCATGATGCCATGATTCGTGTGGGGCCACCCACATGAATAGAGATTAAGCATGGGATTGTTTTCAGAAATTTCAGGGCCTACATTATACAGCTAAGAAAAGTCCTTGGAATCACAGAAGCACAGAATCTCCTGAGTTAGACGGGACCCACAAGGATCACGGAGTCCCGCCGTTGGCTCCACACAGGACCACCCAAAAATCAGACCATATGTCTGAGAGCATTGTCCAAATGCTTCTTGAACTCCAACAGGCTTGCTGCCATGACCACTTCCCTGGGGAGCCTGTTCCAGTGCCCGACCACCCTCTGGGTGCAGAACCTTTCCCTAACCCCCAGCCTGACCCTCCCCTGTCCCAGCTCCATGCCGTTCCCTCGGGTCCTGTCGCTGTCCCCAGAGAGCAGAGCTCAGCGCCTGCCCCTCCGCTCCCCTTGTGAGGGAGCTGCAGGCCGCCATGAGGCCTCCCCTCAGCCTCCTCTGCTCGGGGCTGAACAAACCAAGGGACCTCAGCTGCTCCTCATACATCTTGCCCTTTCCACCATCATTATTACTCTCCTTTGGACATCCTCTAATAGTTTTATGTCTTTTTTATATTGTGGTGCCAAAAACTGAACACAGTACTCAAGGTAAGGCTCCACCCATGCAGAATAGGGCAGAATAATCCCTCCCCTTGACCAGCTAGCAGTGCTGTGCTTGACGTACCTCAGTGTACGGTTGGCCCTCCTGTCTGCCAGGGCATGCTGCTGGCTCATATTCAGCTTGCCATTGACCACACTCCTTAGATTCCTTTCTGCGGGGCTGCTCTCCAGCTTCTCATTCCCCCAGTCTGTCTGTATATCCTGGGTCTGGACCATATCTGGACCATCCGTGGTCCAGAATCCATCACTCAGTCTTGTTAAACTTCACATTGTTGGTGGTTGCCCAGTCCTCTAATTTGTCAAGATATTGGTATGGTATTTTACCATGCATAAATAATGATGTGAAAGGTTATGGTTGGTTAGACACTGGAACAGATAGCACAAAGACATTGTGAATGTCCCACCCTTAAGTTGGATGAAGAGTGTCCCTGCTTCTGGAAGGGGGGTTGGACTAGATGACCATTAAAGTCCCCATCAAACCAAAACTACTCTGTAATTCTATGATTTTATGATTGTTATTGCTAAAATATCACTATTGTACTATTGGGTTCATCAAAGAACAGATCCAGCAACCTGTCAGTGCTGGCTTGCTTACTAACAGATAAATCTTAGAGAAAACCAGAGAGAGAAAAAAAAATAAATTATAGTGTATAGAGAAAGAGCGAGCCAGATGAAAATGCCCATATACAATATAATAATAGATGTCTGTAGCATTTGTTCCTTGGTTTTAGAAATAAAGAAACACAGCCTAGAATATGCAGGAAGGTCTACTAAAAGCTATTGACTTTGGAAAGCACCAGGATAGAGAAATTTAGAGCAGCTGAGTTCAGGTGAGGAGGCAAATTCCAGATTGTAGGAAACTGGAATTCTTTAAGAGAAGCTGTTAAGCATCTAAAGAAATGAGGCTTTTAATATGATGATAAAAGTAGATGACAAAGAAAATGCTTAAGTTTTTCTTTCCATAATAAAAATATACTCTTTAGAATCACTTTTTAGGCAGTCACATAACAATATCATTTGGAATGTACACACACAAATAAATATATGTATATATACACACATATAAAGTCCTTGTTTGACGAGAATGTATTAGCACCTTAAAGAGTGACTAATATAGAAACCATTTAGCCTATTGAAGTCCTTTAAGACTTCAGGAAAGCAAATGACTGAACAAGGTAGATGAATTAGAAAACAGAAAACAACCCTGTTCTTTTGATGTAAGCTATAATTTATTGATGGAGAAGCCTGTGGTAATGAAATAAAGCAGTTTGTTTCAATATAGTTGATGCACAATATAAGTACACTTTTAACACAGATAACTAGACATAGTTATCGTTATTGATGTCTGCATTTATTTCAGTAAAAAGACAAAAGAGGAAAGCAGAAGGATGCTTCATGTTTACACACATAATCCTTTTTACCCACAAGGGAGGTGCAGATAGATCTCACACTTGGTACAGATCACCAAGTGACTTAGCATGCAACTGTCATTACTATAAAGGCAGGAAACACACTTCAGTCAAAGACTTCTGTCTTTAACATCCCCCTGTGTGTACAGTCAGCACGTAAGTTCATTTATCAGTTGGAGGTCATGCACAACTCCAGCACGGCCTGGGGCATCATGTCCCAATTTAGACTTTGTGAATTGTCTATAAAAAGTTCAAATGCTTCCAACGCATGCTACTGTACACCAGGTACAAAGGGCCTAATGTCCTGGGTAAATTATTAATCCTCATCTTTCATAAACAAAAATGTTCCGTATTTTTAGTAAACAGATCTGTAAAATTCAGGGGTAGTACAGTCAAAGGCTTATGAACCCTCCGAACTTTGTCATCCTTGGTGTGGTATTTCCTCTCTCTGTCCAATGTCCTCATGTGCAAACTGGAGGTAATAATACTTAACATAATTAGTTAATGCTTCCACACTGTTTTGAGCATGGTAATCTCTGTGTAAGTGCTTATCTGTTACTGATACATTGCAATTAAATAGCCCTTACAATGCGAAAGGTTTTTCTGTTTACTATGCGTTTGATATCTGAAGAACAAAACCTGGCCCCCGAACATATCAGGCTACAGTTCCAGGGAGCAATCTTGGAAGCAGCACAAAAAACTTTGAATTATTTGAATCAAATAGATCTGAAGGTGGACTTACAGTTAAGAAAATTCCTTGAAACTCGTCTTGAAACTCGCTGCTTCTTCTTCTTCTTTTCTTTTTTTTTTTTTAACCTTTCAGAGTTTTAATTTCTTAAATAAAAACAGTCTCACCCCCAGCTCCCTTCTGTTCTTTCACGGTCTGCTCATCTCCATATTCTGTTACCTTTTTACTTTTCTTGATTGCACATTTTACCGCCCTTCCTTTTTTCCTTTATTTCTCTCTCCTGTCTGGTCCCTTCAAGGAAGAGCTGCTGCTATTGTTCCTCAAGTACTGAGTATCATAGAATCATAGAATCATAGAATATCCCGAGTTGGAAAGGACCCATAAGGATCATCGAGTCCAACATCAGCGGATCATCAGCAGGTCACTTTTGGCAGCACTCGCGTGGCCTGTCTTTGTCTCTAGTCATCTTCTGACTCTCAATGTTGTCTCTTCCTGCTACTACAAGTACTCTAGGCCTGGACATCCCCCTGACATGTAAAGTGGTATTCACAACAAATTCAGTGAAAGGTATTCTGCAGCTCAGTTGTGTGTTTGCTCTTTTGATTGCTGTTAAAGAGGTTTTCAGCGAACTGTTCATAGACATATCTAGGTCTCTTCCTAAAGTATTTCTGATTAATTTAGATTCAGGTGCAAATATCTGAAGTTCGGGATTTTTCACATTCAGAATTTCCATTTGTTTCTCTCCTGAGAAGCAATTCATAGACAAAGTCATGAAGTTAGTTTTCTGCTGAACTTCACAGCAGTATTTTCTTTAACCTATTTGCTTTTCGTTCCATTTGCAAAGGTCTTGCAAAACTAGGCCAAACAAATCATTAATTAAGAGATTACTGGAAGAGAGAAAAAACATGGAAAAGAATAAAAGCAGAGATCATTAAAACTGTCTCCTTGAAATTGTATAAAATATGATGGAGTTCAAAATCTTGTTTTTTCTTAAAAATGTGTCAAAAAAATTAAATGTAGTGCCAATGAAAACTGTTGCTTTGGCAATACAGTATGTCATTCAGTGACTAACAAGCCCAGCTAGGTATAAACCAGTAACCCAGCTGTTAAAGGATACATCTACCTCCCCCTTGCAATCATCTCTTCCAAACCTGTTTGTTGATTCCGGCATAGGGTGTTTGCCTGGGAACTACTGAATAGATAGATATTCCTTGCCAGGATAATATCTGCAAAGAGAGAGGTTTCAGTTTCATAATTAAATAAGAAAGCTGAAAAGACTCTACTGAAAGATAAATTACTTCACTTTTTGTGAAAAGAGGTTTCTAGAATGGATTAATCAATACTAACAAAGTAGACTTTGAAAACAGAGCAATTTCCACAAAAGTCATACCTATCTGTACCTATCTCTAAACATATGCACACACTGAAATACACTCTACATACCGATGCACGCACACACGTATATCTTTTGTAAAGATATCTCACATATTATGTATTTTTTTCTCTCTACAAAATGAAGCAGTCATTTTCAAATGTATAACAAAAAGGGAAAATCTCCAAAATACTCAGAGAAATTCTGTGTAATCTTTACACAGTTTAGTGTTTTCTTAGTTGGCCTAGGTTTTATAATTTGTAAGGATCAATATGCAGGTAAACAGTAAATCGAAATGAATCTGCTTTGGCATTAAATATATAAATAAACTTGCATGAAATTGTTGTAAGGACAAAATGATCTCTGATGGTTCTAAAGCAAAATGACATGCGTATGCAAAGTCATGCTGCAGAGAAAGATATTATCAGTTTTAATTAAAAATGGGTCAAGATGGCCAAGTTTTTTCTTTTGGCTGACTTCACTTGCCCTTTCCCTGGCAAAATCAAAGAAACCCCAGTTTTTCCTAGGACACAGCATGAGTCTTTGCATTTCCCATAGAGTACTTTGCATTTCCCAGCTTCTTCTTATGCATTCAAAACAGTATAAAACAAAATTAGCAATCCCTTGCCCCTTCTTTCCTCGGATAATCTGACCCTATTTGTAGGATTACAAGTGAAAAGAGATGCCAGCAAGCAGACAGACAAATGAGCAGAAAGACCGCAGGGACCCTCAGGTCATCAGTGTGTGCCCGTGCATAGTCAGGTGCTTGCAGAGGCAGCAGCAAGAGTGTGAGGTGTCTCTGCAGTGCTTCATGAAGGGAAAAAAGTGAAAGTTTTTCCCCATGGAGAAGGGTGAGAGGAGGAACTCGATGTCTTTGAAGTCAGTTAAGCATGGCTTAAAGGAGGTGGGTGACAGAGAAAGAGTTTCTTGGGGAAGGGAAAAGGTAGGTAACAGCCATTTTGAATATGGGAGTGAAAAACAGGGAGGGGGGTCAAAGGAGACCCGAGGAAAAGAAGTAAAGGACAACGATGGTGGGTAGGACCTGGGGTGATAACGACTACAGGGAGAGAATGAACAAATAGTGAGGTATTTGATGCTATTTCCTTACATTAATTCCTCAGTAAATTCTCACATCTTGCTATAAAATCAGCACAAGACATAAAGCTGAGCTGTATTGTTCTCTGTAATCTGGACTCAAACATTCTCTAATGTGAGGGCAAGAATCGCTCTCAAATTTGGAGATTTAATCTGATCCACAGCTTGTACTTCCCCTACTGTTTTAACTTTCCTACTTGCATTTAGCTGGGTAATTGAGAAAGGGCTTATGAAGCAGTTTATCTGTTACGTTACCAATTTGTCTGGCATCAGGTACTTCTTCTAGATTCAGATCCTGACTTACCTTCAGGATGTGGGCAAATGACTTATCCTTTTATGTTCTGGCTTCCACATCTTTTGAAATTATTAATTATGCTTGCCTACCTCATAGGAATGTTGCAAGGATTAGCTTGTACAGAGCTTTGAGAATGCTAAGTATGGTAGTTATATTCTTTTCATGGAATAAAAACAAAGCAAAAACAAAGCACTTTACTCGCTACAATCCCACACTCGAAACCACCACCCATCAACAAAAAGTGACTCACAAGCACAATGAGCCAAGGATACGGTGTTTACTCCTGCAGGTTTGTTTGCACAGAAAGAACGAACTCTGCTTCCGAGTACGCCTAGCTAACCACCTTCCCAGTACAGCTGAGTGAGAAATGGCAGAGTCCAGAGGTGTGGCCCACGGCTGATAGGCAACCCATATTGCACTGAGTCCTTTCACTAGGGAGCAGAGCTGAGCAGGAAGCAGAATTATGGCAAATCAAAGTAGGCAGCTGCAGCAGTGCTGTTTGGGAATCAACTTCAGTGACCTGTTCAAGAATATCATTATCTAGGTCTTGAAAGTAAAATAATTATTGCTGAGAGATGTTGTATACACACCTATTGGTGGACTAGAGAGGACATCAGAGATACCAGATTAATAAACATGAAGGGAAGTTTCCGAACATAGTAAAATGAAGTCCTGGTAACCATGGTCTGGGCAAGCCTCATGACTGGGGTGCCAGCAGGGTCAGACACCACCATGAGCAGTGGCAGTGGGGGCAGGTGCTGTTGTTAGGATGGCTGCTGGAGAACATGCTGCTGCCAGGGGTAGTGGCTGGGGGAAGGGGTCTGGTCACTGCAGCAGCCTTGTGTCTTTATATGGGCTGTGTGCACACCTGGTGTCCCACCAAGTCTGTCATCATGATCCCTCTTTTGTAGACTCTCATCCACAATCAGATCTTTGGCCTTGAGTCATCTGCCCTTCTGTACTTTCCTGGTCCTATCACTGAGACCTCAGCCTCCTAGTACTCTGCTCCATACTACTCATAACATCCAGCACCACAACACAGCTTATTCACCCACACAGCACCTTTCTTTACCTCTCAGTGCTCCATTCCTCTCCTTCTTTTGCTCAATTTCTGAATTCTGAGCCCGTGTCAAAGTCTAGTGTGGTCTTGGCTCCAGCACACACTGGGGAGCAAACACAGGACCTCGCAAGATGTCAGTTGTATTCAGCAAGAAGACATTGCTGTTCCATCTTCTCTGAACTTATACCGCTCAGATACAGTGGTGCTCACCTTGACTCAGGTCATCCTGCACACAGGCAGTAACAGCATATCTGGTACCCAAATTTTCCAGGCAGACTGAGGCCTCCCAGCAGCTGCCCACACAAGCAGAAGTGACAGCTGTCACTGCTTACTTCAGTGGTATACATACAGCCAGGTGTGTTTGAACTAGAGGTTTGGTCTAATGTCCTTGGTCAAATTATTCCTCCTATATTCACAATCACATTAGTTAAAGCTTAAAGAGGTCAGCAAAATCACCTGTTATGGCTTCCTGCTTAATGCCAGTCACAGACATAGACTGTTGTTTGCTGATCCCTCAAAGAAGTGATATCTGCATGAGTCCTTCTTGTTTCAGTAGGTATATTCAAGACGCTCAAGACTGCTCATGTACCCTTGAGGAGTACAGTGATCTTGAGATTTAGCACCTTGAGAGTGTGCTAAAGGTACAACACTTCACAAGAATGACACCTCTCTTGCCTATATTACAACCCAGACATACCAATACCACAACAAATATTTGCTGCCAACAAGGCATAGGGGCTAAGCAAATTAGTATTCTTTCTTTGCCAGCATATTGCTACCCACTATAGTAACAGAGATATTATTCCATTGGTATTTTACACGTATGAGTGTATCTTTTAGTAACCTTGCATGTTAAAATAACTAAACAAATATAAATGATCAATAGTTATTTTTAATGAATGCTGTCTGTTCTTGCATATTTTTCAGTCAAGGCACCAGAGCCAGGAGTCAGTGCCCTCACCTTGCTCTGCTACTAACACAGTCCTTCAACACATTGCTTATTTTTTCTGATCCTATTACTTCTTAGTTGCCCCAGGCTCACAGACAGTAATACTTTACAAAGGTTCCCATTCATTTTTTGAACACATTAAGTCATGATGACAACCTCATCCTGCCTGTCCAAGTAAAGGTGGTCATGTAGTTTACATTATCTACATATGGTAACAGTAACATTTTGCTTTTTTGTAGTTCTTAATTTATAACAGAATAGAGTTTTATATTCCAGCTGGAGAATTATCCCATTATCTACATATATCTTTCCTTTTTCTCATTTAAAAACACTTCTTCACACTCTTTTTAGTTTTCCAGCAAAATATGGTTAAGTTATAAAATGGTCACTCTTGGACTGGTCTTCATTAAGTCTAAAACAATCTGATTGCCTTGAAAAGCAAGGCTGTAATTACTGGCTGGAGCCTTTATACAGAGCTTGAACACCAGAATGTTTCCTTCAGTCTTGCTGTGTGCACATTTGCAGCATATTCATGTGTGAATAGAAAACTCAGCATGCAGATGTTTGAACTTAATACATATGTTTTGGTCCAAACCGCTTCTCCTTTTAAATGAAAAACTGGTAAGAATGACACATTCAGGTTTAATTGTCCAAAGGGGAAATAGTTTCTCAGCCAAAACAGAGTATTCTCAAGTCTTATTTAATTTGTATTATGCTAATTTCTAACAAACTCTTTATTATCTGGTGTTTTTGTCTTTTTTTTTTGTCTTTTTTTTTAGTTTGACTGCAGTGGTAATATCAGTCTATAATGTTTTTACATTATTGAGAAACATAACATAAAAAATTTAAAAGCTGCAGTTTACAGTACAGTTCTCTTAATCAACAGACCAACAAAAAAGCCTCTTTTAATGTAGACCAGAAAATGCAGCGCATCATAACAGAAAGCCACGTTATTTTGCTAGGAAAGCCAAGGTGGGATAAGTGCTGGAATGGGTAGGGTTTGCAGCCTAAAATCCTACAGGAAGTCTATTTGGATGTTCTGTTTACATGCAAACATGGAAATATGCTCTCAAGGCCTCTGGTAACCTCGTCATAACATTATACTAATTAATGTGACTCCTGTGTGAGTTCAACATCAGCATTGTCCTATACAAGCTGTGTATTTATAAATAGGATTTAACTTCCAAATTAATCACAAGAATAGCTAATTATAGTTATTAAGAATCTGGGCCCTATAACCCCTAATACATTTATTCCTGAGAGAAACAAGTAGCCCCAGGGAAACTGGCAAATCTTGGAGTTCTAGGAAAAGCAATTGCTCTTCTGAGTACTCTTTCCTTGCTCCCTTCTGGGAACAAGAAGCAAAGTGGGAGAACATTTTCATGACGCTTAATGGACCATGCAGTGCCACTAGATAAACACTGGCTGATCTAAAAAGGGACGAGCTAGTGCACTGAAAATGGATTATCTTCCCCCCCTGCTATTTAAAAAAACAACGGTGCTTTCTAATTAAAGTTTGCACCATGAAACACATACAAAGACACAAAGTTATAAATGAGTACTGAAAAGAAAGTCAAAGCAGTGCACTGCTTTGCAGTCCATGTGGAAAGCAAGGAAGAAGACAATCCAGGCAATCAATGCGATAGAAATTGTAAAGACAATGGCAAAAGTAAAAATAGTAAAAGTGTTCCCCAAGCCTAAGGAAGAGGAAAGGGGCAAATAATAACAGGATCTTTATTATGCATGAGGATTTTGTGTAGGCTGCCTAAGGACATTTGGTCATGATTAGCTGTTGCTCACCATCAGCAGATGACTGTAGGTTTCGTAAGACAGGATTTCAGCTTAACCTTTATTTTTTTATTTTTATTTTTTTCCATCAATGTTGATCCCTGCAGTCTGCAAAAGCGAGTTGTCCTGAATTATATACTATAGGTCTCCTAACTGGAGAAGAGGACCTTCATCGGAAATTGTCAAACCCTTTGTCGTTCAGACCAACCTCACTTTCATTTTCAGCAATATTTTGATCATTTTCTCTCTCGTCACTATAACTGATGAGAAATATCCCATGGGGCAAGGGTAATTTGTGTTAATCCATTTACAAGAAGGACACTTTATCTTACTATGTGAGGTAAAAAAAAAAAAAAAAAAAGGCCCACTGAGAAGAAAAAATATAGAACCAGCCAACCCCCCAAAACTATACTGGTTATGCGGAGAACTTTAACTGAAGGACATCCTATGACTTTTAATTCTACTAATACCACGCATGAGGATAAGGGTATTCATTAGTTAAATAAGGTGCTTTCCAATTTAAAAGCACATTCTCATTCAAGGGGTGACCATCAATCTTCAACAAAGCAGAAAAAGTGACACCTCTGGTCTTCCAGAGAATAGTTGTTATCCATAAAGAATATATCATTTGCCAGGTGGTATTTTTTAGTGTTCTCTGTCTGGATACAGCTGTTCTATGTCGAGTTGGTGATGTGTAACACATTTTTTAAAAAGCCTATTAACACAGTTGTCAGTTGGGTGTAGATGGCTGTGTACTATTGTCTGCCAAGTCTCCCCCTCCTGCCCAATTAACTTTCTTATTGAGAAGACAGAAAGCAAAATGCAGGATCATTATGCAAAACATGCTTTACTATTTACCTGGAAATTTAGGGGCAGGTTATTCTCAAACATGGATGCAGTCCTAGAAACAAAACAAAATAGTTAAATTAGGCATTGTCTCTCTAACAATGACCTCTCTAGACCTGACACAGAGGAAGACTAGTTTTACAGAGGAATTGTGTGTCCTGAAATTAATGAAGTCTTTTGGAAAACAGGAGGACGTAGGGTGTTATTTAGAGGTATTCTTCACCAGTTCTTGGGAACCAAATGTAAACAATATTAGCAACCTTCATTTGGAATAGTGTCAAACATGACAGGAAGCAGGAAGACGAAAAGGCTTTACATATTTAATGCTTATTGACTTTTTCATCGGGTTTGAGATGAATCACTTCAGGATGAACCTACAGATTTGAAAGGATTACCTGAGAACCTCACTTATGCCACTTCAGTCCCCCGCTTTTATCCATTAAGTTGTGTATCCCCCTAATTTTAAACAAGCAAATGCCTGAAGAGCAACTTCATCTGAAACCAAAATGCTGTAATATAGCTAACGCAGTAATGAACAGATTTTTCGTAAACAAACCTGTTTATCCACAAGTTTCTCTGGAAGAGATCTGAGGATCCAAGTGAATATAAAAACAAACAGCTTAGCTGTTGCTTTCTTTGGGCAAGTCTTTGTTTTTATTTAACATGAAAATACAAGGAACTACATTTTATTGATTTGAAATGGCAACTGCCTCCTTTAGTTCAACATTATTATTTTTTTCACAGAATGTGCTGTCTGATTATTTATTTGTTACTGGAAAATGACTGCAGATTTAGCAAATGTAATCACTGACAGCTTCTTGGAAAAGCATAATTTTTCCATGTACATTTAACACCTTCTTACATAACTGGGTTAGCTTTTGTCTGAACAGGAAGTTTCTGACAGACACCGGTTTTTAAATCTCACAGAGCCTTCTTGTAACACGAGCAGAACATGTTCTGAACACCAGGGTCCGGGCTGCCTATGCCAGCCTTTTGAGTGATCTTGTAAGTGTATCCCCTTGACCCCTTCTCCTAACCTGAAATGCACCTTAGTGCTAAAATGGTCCAAAGTGGAAAGTGATTTCTCTATTATCACGCAGGAACCTGTGGGACAGTCAGGCCTGGTAGATTCAAAAGGGGGCAGGGAGCCTTTTCAAGGCTCACACGTGTGAGAGGAGACTGGACTTGCCAGCTTATCTCTCAGGAAGAGGAGCCAGGTCTGTTGTACAAAGGGATGTAGGCTGAAGATCACTCTTGATAGCCTTCAGAGAAACACCCAGACATTTGAATACATATCTAAATTGAATGCAAAGGCCAGAGAGAAGATAGTTTTGTGGTTAAATTTCAGAGTATGACTTAACAGATTTGCATACTGTCCCTGTTTTTTTTGCCGTAGAACTTCTATATGGTCACGTGTAAGTTACTTTCTGTTTGTATAGCTCAGTTTCCCATCTATCAAAGGGCAGTAATGAAGCCTTTGATTCATATCCTTTATTGCTCCTAGTGTATTTACTGTATCAAGCAATTACAGAAGTAAAAACAAGTCTTTTAGATTACCTCTTTGGAGGAGCAAATATCCAAACACTCACCGACAGATGTTTGTCTAATTGGTAGTTAAAATCTTGTAGTGGATAAGATTCAAAAACTTGTTTACTGATCCTTCAGAGTTGCAAACAATTTAATTTACACCATTTTTTTTTTACAGTAATTTAAGCTGATTTCTTCTTGTCTTGCCATCCTACGTATGGATTCATAGAGAGAACAATTGAGTGTCAGGGTCATTATTACTTTTTCATTATTTCTTGATCCCACTTGACATACCTGGACAGAAAAAGTCAGCTCCTAGCATCACAGGAAAACAATGCAGCAAGTCACCTACTCCACTTCCTTCATTACCTCCTCTTCCTCTCTTTCAATAAAGTATATGCAGAACCTCCTTTCCTTTAGCATTATGTTTTCCCTGCTGGACAACAACATTTGTACCCATTTTCCTTAAAGTATGGGGACAGTGAGAATTATTCTAACCTAAATAGAGTAGATTTTTTAGAACCTAAATGATTCTATGATTCTAAAAGGCGTTGGACACAGACCTACATTAGCACAGTTTTCCCTCCTATTCACCATACATATTCGCATGTCCCAGGATAAGTGCTATCTTTTCTGCAAGTCAGATATTAGGTTTATGAATCACTCCCCCTCCTCCCCCCCCAACCCCTTTTTTTGCATCATGGCAACTAAACAGGCTTCTTATTTTGTGTTGCAAATGGAGTTATGTTTCCTCTGAGTATTCTGTACACTTGCATTTATTGAATTCCAGCTTGTGAAGTAATTTTTGTAAATAATTTAGATCATTCAACTTCTATTCCCCCAACTGCTCTGTAATTCTCACTTTTTGAGATATCTAAGAAAACTAGAAGCATACTTGATTTCATTATTGATGGATTGAATCCAGCTTTCTTCTATTAAACCTCCAGTTTATAAGCTTAGTAAATTGTCCTTCTAAAATAAGTGTCTGTATTTCTACTAGGCAATGAAGAAAAATAGCTACCTTTGAGAATATCTGGAAGAAGATCCTCTCTGCCTAACTGGTCAAGGTCTTGTTCATAAGACAACAGGCAACTTACCTCTTTCTTTTTGGTGAGAGACTTTACTTTAGAAGAACTACTTTACTAGACAATAAAAATGGTGACACAAAAAACTTGGGCACCTGCCCCAAAAAGTAAATTAAACTACTGAATGTAACTAGGATCAGGAGAGACCTATTTCAATGTCTTCCAGACAATTGTTTGTCTAGGAAGCAATTTGTAACTACCTGTCTTTTTTTTTTTTTTTCCCCAAGCACTGTGCACTAGAACATGGGTTTAATCAAAGACATATTTTACAATTTTCTTCTGAAGATGCCATGTAGGGTAGTTTGAATTTAAAGACAAGATAAATAGCATAAAATGATAAAATGTCTTTTGTAATTAATTCTGAATTAATTCTTTATCCAATAGGCCAGCTGTCCTGGTAAAGGAGTAAAGTAGACTAATGTGTTACAATTTGTACTGACAAATTGATATTGGTTTATCACTTGATTGTTTTTCAATCTCTACAAATAAATTGACTTCTGATATTTCAGAAGTAGGAAAGCAAATCGACTGGCCTGTTTTCTTTCTCTTTTCCTCAGAAGTTCATTCTCTGCTTGCCTTTCTTTAGTCCTTTGGTGCATCTCCTGCTGTTATTCTTGTTCTATCTACTCCTATCTCTTCATTAAAATTAAGTATTTTTAAAACTTGATAGCTCCTTTTTTTTTTTTTTTTGATAAGGAATGAAATAGAGACATTCTCTGTATCATTTTGCTCCATTAATGGAGTTACGTGTTCCTTTGTCTAATGGAGACTGTAGACAATTGAACTTTTTGGCAGTTGAACTGTGTGACTGAACTATGGAAAACTGAGCTTTTAAAAAAAAAAAACAAAAACTGAGCCTCTTATGTTTCCCACTACTTGCTGTGCCCTGAACTTTAGGACTTCTATAACAACTGTGTATTTATAATTCTACTATTCATTTAGACTGATCCTCAGTCATATCTTCTTCTTTCACATATATATTTGTATTTTATTTCTGTAAAAGTCCTTGAAGAGCTCTTAATGCATCTCTAACAGCATGCTGTGACTGTCTTTCATCTCAGATTATTGGTCTTTTAGGATGGGGAAAAAATATTTCTGTGAGTTGGAATTTCTGGATGTTACCATAATATAAATAACAAGAACCTTGTGAAGTTTACCCATCTGTACTTGAGCACATGCCAAGAGATATCAGTTGTTTTTTTTTTTTCCTATCAGAATTCCTTTGACTTTACTGTAAGTACGATAAAAAAATTGCCGTTTGTCAGGGTTCGACCTCTCTGATTTCCAAATCTGTATTTCAGTCTTCTGTACATCTTCACTCACCTTTACCTGTACTCAGTCTCTTTGAGAGAGTGGATATTGCTCATTGTATGGCAGTGAAGAGAATACAGACCCGAAGACATGGCAGAGGGAGAAGGAATATAATGAAAGACTAATCTGAACTAAAGAAGGGTATACAGATTAACAGGATACCTTGATGTGAACTTGAGACTTTATTTATTTTTTTACACAGTAGATAGGAAATGGGAGATAAACAGATATTAAAATTTCTTTTGAAACTTTGGTAAGCTCGGCAGTCTCCTTAAACTAGAAAAACCATGAGGAAAAATAGTGTCTTAAATTCCTGGCTCTTCTTATTCTTTTCCTTAAACTAACTCAAAGCTGTAGTCATGATTTCAGTTCAGATTAGGCTTCAGGATTTAAAAATAAAAACAAATCTGAAAAAAAAAAAACCCACAAAACTTCCCCTCTGTTACATAGCTTAATGTTAAACTCAAATACTAAACTTTCATTTATAGTAGACTGTGCTTCTTTACTGTAGAAGACGGCTAACTTGAAAAGCCTCACTGAAAGTTTGCCTGACCCTTCCCTTACATATTTATGTGCGCATTTATTATATAGTTAAAAGGCATAAACAAGGACGTGCTGTGTGTGCAAGTTTCTGGAATCTCTTGTTTTCCCTTCCATGGTGCACAAACAAGTCATTTAGGTGAACAAAGTCTGAAAGTGAATCATAAACTTGTGTTGTTGTTGTTGTTTTTCTAAAAGAACTTTCTCTGGTGGCTTTGAGAACAGAGGTACCCTGTGTCAGGGCAAAGCACTGGATTAGCACCTAGAATTCAATGGTAGTGCAGACCTAATTTTTGTGGACAGGCTGACAACATTTTCTAGTATTTCTGTGCCAAGGATAATGACATTATGGCTTGGAGTCTAGCAGAAAGCAACATTAGACTCTGTTTTGAGGGGGCACAAGTAAACAGCTCTGTTTATCACTATGTTAAGAAATTTGATATAAGCAAATACCTAGCTCTACGTAAAAGCCATACCAACGATACCTTGGGTAAGATGGTGGTTTGACTTAACAGAAATGCACTATTATGTTTCAAAAAAGCATTTCTTCTTTAAAAAATGTTTTGGTCATATTTTGATGATTAGATTGACATAAATTCCTTGAGAACTTTGTACATTTCCACATCTTGATCTTTGACACTCACCCCTATGTGACTGCATCTATATTACAACCCTCAGCTCATGGGCCTGGATGTGTGCCTCTGCCATGTTGTAAGCAAGACCCAAGGAAAGAAAAGTCAGGCATACGAGTCAGACAGGCACTGTGGCATGCTCCACCTAGGAAGTCTAGACATGGCCCATGTGCCTAACAGTGCAAAGATGAAACTGGCAGATAAATACAGCCCTGTAATTGGAGCTGCTTTCATTGGACTCCAACTTTAAATCAATGTTTAAAATACATTCTTCAAATTAGACTTCTTTTATGGGTCTGTTGAGTCACAGAGACATGAAATTGATTTTACCTTTCTGCCACCAATATTCTGTGTGGCCTTGGGCAAATCACTTAATCTCCCATCCTTATCTATAAATATTAAATGTTAAGCCGCCTTCTTGCTCAGCATTTTTAATGAAAATAAATAAGGGATGAAAGACCAGGTACAGAAGAAAGGAAGATGAAGCAGGGAAGCAAATGGAAGAGACAGAGGCATGTGTGGGAAATAAGAAGTGGACAAGGATGAAAGCATACAATAGGAAAAAGTGTACAGGCAGAGAGCATTCAGAGGTGGCTAGTACATACTGAGAAGATGTGGACCTGCAAGTCATTTGATAAGGAAAGTGGCAGATGCAGTAGTTAACATCTGCTTGGAATAAACTGCATGTATATGCAGGGGACTGTTGGTGGGGGAGGATAGCCAGTGCTGCCTGGAAAAAAAAAAAAGAAAAAAAAAAGAAAAAAAACAGCTCTCAAGTGATCAAAGAGTGTTGACTTTCTTAGAGCACAATGACCCTTTGATCTGTGACTCTTTCTGTAGATAACTTCTGGGATAGAGAACTGAGGGGTTAAAAGTGAATAAAGTGACAGAACAGCACAGAAGTGTCCTATGGCTTCAGATTAGTCCCAAGGATCTAGATACAAATCTCCTATGTAAATTAATAGCAAAAGGAGGAATTTTGCCAAGGTTACTCAGAGCCAAAAATCCAGTTGAGACCGTATGTGTAGAAATGTAGTGCCTAAGTTATTCTGATATTCAAAACTCTGGTTCTGAAAATAAGTGTTACTAATTGTGCAAGTTAAAAATCATGAGTCACTCTTGCAACAGTAATAGGGAGGATTAAATACCTTAAGATTTAAACAAATGTATGCCTTATTCTTTGTATTTCTTTCTGATTCTGTAAATCCTGAGAAGTAACATGGTTCCAGTTTCACCATTTTTCTGTAATCATGATTTCTAGGAAGAAGATTTCTTTTTATTTAAAATAAAAGGTGAGATTTTCATGCATTCGTATAATTCTCAATTCTAGCAGCTAAAGCTTTGGGAAAAAAAAAATAAAAAAGAAGAAAAAAAAGTCACTTACTGTGAACCATGCAATAAAATGTCCTGGTAGTTAGTTAGCCTCTCTGGAAAATTCTACCCCAAATTTGTCGCTCTTTTCTGAGTGGCCCAGTCTAGATTCCTTACATAGTGTAAAAACTGTGATGAAACTATGTCTTTAAAAAAGCAAGGAAAAGCTCTTTCCATGTAGATTCCTAAGCTGAATTGTTTATGGTCATAAAAATCCCATAATAGTCAGTAGAAGAGTTGAAAGTACACTAGACTATTTGATCACGTAAGAATTTTATTAAACTGATTCATGCATGGATTCTCACCCATATTTAAGTACAAGAATCACTTCTGCCTTGCAAATGGCCTGGAAGTTGAAATACCAAACATTTTAATAAGATTTCCAGGACTTAGCTACATCTCCAGAGCACCATCAATTGGACCCTAAGTGCATCGTGCAAATTAAACGGTGACAGCAATAAAACCTGGAACTTTTTAGAAGAAACCAGTCTCTGTTGGCTCATAGAAGCTTCAATTCTGATAACTGAAATCAACAAATATTTAAACAAAAGTTACCAGCATAAGATGTTGTCTAATAAGCCTTTGCTGGAATGTCCTGTTCACTCTTCTGAGGATGGTGATGACAATCCAGAAGTCAGCTTCCATTTTCAAACAAGCAGTTCCTTGCCTCCAACCTCATCATTTTCCATAGCCATTGAGTATGTAAACTTTATAGTTCTTCAAAGAATTACACTTGTGCCTGGGTTCCTGGAATTGTCTCTTGCCCTTCCGAATTCCTCTTAGAGTCCTTTGTTCTTTTTCTTAGAAGACATTTTACAAGTCTTCTGGTGTTTGGAAGTCCTTTAAATTCCTCATGTGTTAAAAAGGAGCATTTGTGTTAGAACTCGGGAGAATGGCATTGACTAATATGCAAAATCCCACAGACATGGATTCTCTAGACTTCCACAAATCAAGTGCTGTTCCTCTTTCTCTGTGGCCATGAAGTCCCCATTGAATTCAATAAGGGCATCCCTTTTGAGGTAATATGCAGAAAAGGTTAATAAAACTGAAACAAAAAGGCTCAGAAAAAGAGTTAATCAATCACATTCAAAGTTATGTGGATTCAGGAAACATTCAGTTATTTTACTGGTAGAATTTACAAACTTGACAGCTCTATGGAATTTAATTTCTTACTTATCTGAACACAAGCTAATATTCTGGAGGAGTAAGTCAAATTTTCAGTGCTTCTATCTTATCAAGCTTGACTTGCAAATATCATCACTAGATGATGGGAGAGAGGATGTGAGTTACCATATTCAAGAAGTTCTTCATCTAAAAAGTCTAGACATTGCCACCAACAAACAGAAGCAATTTTTATTGATTAAAGCACTGTTTGTTTGTTTTATTGCTTATTTCTTGTTGTGTACTCCAGGGATGCTTACAACAGTACAAAAACAACTGATGCCATTTGTTCTGAAAGTCAATGAGAGGATAATTGTAGACACAGTTTTGGTCCCAAGGCAATCTGAAACTGTTCAGGAGAGAAACCTGACTAGCAAAGAAATCAAGTGATTTTACAACATGTGCACAACATGAGACAGTGTTCATGGAGGACCACAAGCCCCTTAATTCCCTTCTCCTGGTAAATGCACATTTGGGATAATACACATAAAGTTGTTCAAGATGGCTGGGAACTACTTAATAGTTGCAATCTACTGGATGGTCCAACAATGTTCCAATCCACAGTATACAGAAATTAATGAACACCTGTAATATGGTCAAAATTATAAAGGTATTCCTTGTTCAGTTTCAAAACACTGATCATATGGTAATTGTAAATGATAAAATAGAAATGCTATTAATTGCATGAAAGTTCTGTTATCAGCTTTTCCAAAGTTTAGTTCATATTCTGTCTGAAAGATTTTGGTAACATCAGAGAAATACGTGATGCTTTTGAGTACTTGTAGAGAATGGGCCGCTCTTTACATTTCATAGCTGAAATATTAACTTTGTGAAGTCATTTTACTTGTTTAGTGTGTGTGTCCTGGATTCAAATCATAGAATCATAGAATCATTTAGGCTAGAAAAGACCTCTAAGAACATCACGTCCAACCATTAGCCTAGCACTGCCAAGTCTACCACTAAACCGTGTCCCTAAGAACCACATCTACATATCTTTTAAATAACCTCCAGGGATGGTGATCAAACCACTTCCCTGGGCAGCCTGTTCCAATGCCACACAACCCTGTCAGTGAATTTTTTTCCCTAATATCTATCCTGAACCTTCACTTGCACAACTTGAGACTGTTTCCTCTTTCCTATTGCTTGTTGCTTCAGAGAAGAGAATGACCTCCACCTCACTACAGCCTCTTTGAGGTAGTTGTAGAGAGTGATAAGGTCTTCCCTGAAACTCCTTTCTAGGAAAAATAACCCCAGTTCTCTCAGCTGCTCCTCATAAGACTTGTTCTCTAGACTCCTCACTAGCTTCGTTGCCCTTCTTTAGACATGGTCCAGCACCTCAGTGTCTATCTTGGAGTGAGGGGCCCCAAACTGAACACAGTATTCAAGGCATTGCCTCACCAGAGCTGAGTACAGAGGGAGGATCACTTCCCTAGTGTTGCTGGCCATTCTATTTCTGATACAAGCCAGGATGTTGTTGGCCTTCTTGGCCACCTGAGAACACTGCTGGCTCACATTCAACCAGCTGTCAACCAATACCCCAGGTCCCTTTCTGCCAGGCAGCTTTCCAGCCACTCTTCCTCAAGCCTGTAGCATTGCATGGGTTTGTTGTGCCCCAAGTGCAGGACCCAGCACTTAGCCTTGTTGAACCCCATACAGTTGGCTTTGGCCCATCTTTTGCTATACAAGCTGAGAGTAGGAAATAGGACATCAGTGGATTGGTGCGTATGCCAAGTTGTCATGTTTGGGCTGGAGGGCTGGAGCAATGACACCCACCAATATTTGAAAAAATTCATTCAGCAGCATAACAAATATTTTTAAAGTGTATATATTTTCTTGTTTGTTTGTTTAAATGAGTCTGGCAAGCATCCAGGTAACTTCTAGGGGGCTCACCTGGGAAAAGGCTTGATTCCATGAGGAAACTAACCAGAGATTTGCATGCCAAAAAGGGTCTGTAGGTGATACAGGAGGGTTTCCTCAGTAACTGTTTCAGAGAAGGAGGGAGAGACAAATAAAACTGCTTCCAGGGAGAATGAAAAACTTTTTGTTTGATCACAGATTTATTTCCAATGCCTGGAAGAGCAGTTATGTTCAGAAATGCCAGGAAAATGGAAACATCCTGGATCTTCCTTCAAATTCAGAGAAATGCAAACAGGTGTTTTCTAATTTACTTTAACATTCAATTCAAAATAAATGATCCTGGAGCTATCTAAAATCTGGGTAACTGCTTCTTGTTGCATTAGATCCAAGCAATAACTATTTAAAAGTTGAAGCTGTGAGAGAGAGACAAACCCATCCAACACATCATGTTCAGAATGTCTATGTCCAAGAAGAGCAGTAGAGACTAGTCACAGAAATATTCACTTCACCCTACTGAAATACAGGGAAGCCTCAATTGGATTGATACTATCGGTATCCAAATTTAAGAATGAGATATAGGAGTTCTACCATAGCTTTGTGACAGCATTAAAGATATTGTCATTTTGGAGGGAAGGTACAACAAATCAAATTTCCATGGTAGGATCCTCACCTTTCACATAAACTTGGCAAATCATGCTCTGACCAATAACAGTACTGTCCTTTACCAATTTTGAATTTATTTGGACCGGTTTGTCTAAGTCTCAGGTAAGCTTACAAAATGAACAGATGTTCTGTATTTGCCTATGGCCTTAAATAACCAGTTTTGGTGATCTTTAAATAAAGTTTTCCAGGTTCTAGAAGTGCTATAGAAATAACTAGATTCAGACCCTTTCTAGCAGACTATAATTTAATCATCTAAATAAGTGGTATGAACAAATAAAAATAAGGGATGGAGAGAAGAGAGAAAGAAAGACAAAAATGACAGTGGGTTACCCAGCTGGACTCAGCTGGAGGCATGCACTCCTCTAGAGACCAGTACTAATTTTACATGTCCACACATCTTTTCTTGGTGATAAACCGTAAGTGATATTTGAGAGCAGGTCTAAAAGAGGCAAGTGCAATTGATTACCAGCTCAGAAAAGCATTCTAAGTATAACAAGTAATGTGCAAGAAAGCACAGATTGTGTGGGAAGGTGGCACTGCTAACAGAGGGGAGACTGGGTAGCAGGAGGAGAGAAGATCAAGGACGTACATAAAGTGATGCAGTGCCTTAAATACAAGAACCTTAAAGCCTGTATGCTCAGGCGATTAAATGATTTGTGTCATGTCTTGAGCATTGAGAGAGTTCTGCTTAGCAAAACTCAGGGTTAAAACTCATCTTTACACATGTTCAGTATTTGGCATTATGACTAGGCATTTTAGATGTCCTTTTTATTTACAAAGAAAAGGTTGTTCCTGAAAGACAAAA
Organism: Anser anser; assembly: GCF_964211835.1. NCBI lineage: Eukaryota > Metazoa > Chordata > Aves > Anseriformes > Anatidae > Anser > Anser anser. The sequence continues at coordinate 149,174,548 of NC_139720.1, read as the reverse complement.
TACCAACTGCAAATCAAAACCTATTTCTTCCAGACAGGGGCAATAAGTTCCAAACTTACCTAGAGAATGTGCCAAAACTAGAAAAATTTGTATGTTAATTTTCAAAGGTAAACTAGAAAAATTTGTATATTAATTTTCAAAGGTAACTCCTCAGGATCTTTTTATGAAAATTTTAAGTTTTTTTTTCTTGAAATTTTCTATCTGAATTAAAAAAGAGTGCTCTGGGAAGAAGTACTTATGGTTTCTATGTGTATGAAGGGAGCTCAACAAGAGTTTATAAGCCCACTCAAGCCATAAATGGATCATCACACTAAGCATTCTCCTCCCTCTAGGACATGGCTGTAGGACATTAGACAGGTGGTGTTTTCATGATACACTTACCAAATTAAACTTCATTCAAAGATAGAGGCTGGAAGCAGCACCTTCATTGGATTCCCCATCCTGCAAGTTCCTTAGACCACTAGTTTAATGCTCTATACAGGGAGATGACTTTAAAATCTTCAGTGATACTGTCACAAGGTAAGTGTTGCGCCCAGGTAATCAGCTGTGAGAACCAGATGCATAGTTCATATATGAACTTAGTGCTGCTCTTAAAGTGTTTTCAGCACATGTGCTCCCATCACTCAGCTCTTGACAGAAATTTATGCTGTAAAGATATTGGCCATAGAAATACCGCCATATGTTCTTATCACCCCTGATTTTGTTTGCTTGCCTGTGAATTCTTTGTGGACTAGTTTGTCCCCTCTGACCTTAAATGGTACTTCAGTTATATCAAGTCATTTATGTTAGAAAGATCCACCCTTTACTTTTTGTTTCCCATCCAATTTTGAACTTTGCTTTAGCTTTCGTCTAGATCAGTGGATCTCTTAAATATCCTCATTTCAACACCTTGAGGCAAGAGCTTCCTTTTCCAAAGTTATTTCTCTCTCACTAGACCACCATTAAAGATTTAACATCCATCTGTCACTTCCAGCCTGTAGTGTATGTGCTGAGTCTCTGTCAACAAAGTGGAAAGCATGTTAAAAGAGGCATTCAGAACTGCAGCTCCACAACCCTTATTATCAGAGCCAATTCTGAAGTCATACTCACAGTTCCATCAGTTGCCATATTTGATTCTTTTGCACTCCCTGCAAAAGTAACACCCCTGCCATGATGTCTTGAAATACTAAGCCTAAGTCCTTTTTGTGGATTCAATGTTTGATGACCTTGTAAACCATGTATTCGTTATCAGAAATAATCAATTTATTTTATTTTATTTTTTTTTAAGAAAAAAGTACTATAGAGAACTTGCAAAAATACAACAAACATAGTATAAACAGATCTGGAAATAGGGAATCAATCTAAACTGACATGTGTACAAACTGAAAATAAATTTGTCCTATAAAAGAGTACATTGATTTAAAATCCGAACATTTCTTTCCCGAACATTTGTGTACACTTACATAATAAATTCCTGAACTGGTCTAAACTTCAGAAAGGTATATTTACAGAGTACTTTAGGAAAATAAATTACTCTGCAAAACTGTTTAACTGAAGCACCACACATACAATAGTATGTAATATTTGGTATTCAGGCATAAGATTCAGTATTTCTGTTTTCTGCGTTCAAATACAAGTTAATGAGAATTTCTCCTTATGAATGAATGATAGAATCAAAGAATGGCTTGGGTTGGAAGGGACCTTAAATATTATCCAGTTCCAACCCCGCTGCCATGGGCATGGACGCCTCCCACCAGACCAGGCTGCCCAAAGCCCCATCCAGCCTGGCCTTGAACACCTCCAGGGATGGGGCAGCCACAGCTTCTCTGTGAAACCTGTTCTAGTGCCTCACCATCCTCACAGTAAAGAATTCCTTCCTTATATCTAATCTAAACCCACCCTCTTTTAGTTTGGTAGGACTCGTTCTAATACATCCATGTCCTTCTTGTGCTGGGGGCCCTAGAGCTGAACATGATGCTCCACATAGGGTCTCACAAGAGCAGGTCAGAGGGGGAGAATCACCTCCCTCGACCCACTGGCCACATTTCTTTTGATGCAGCCCAGGATGCACATTGACAGCTCATGTTGAACTTCTTATCAACCAACACCCCTGGGTCCTTCTTGTCAGGGCTGCTCTCAATCCATTCTCCGCCCAGCCTGTATTTGTGCTTGGGATTGCCCCCACCCAGATGCAGGACCTTGCACTTGGCCTTGTTGGGAGCACTTCATGAGGTTTGCACAGGCCCACCTCTCAAACCTGTCCAGGTCTCTCTGCATGGCATCCCTTCCCTCCAGTGCGTTGACTACACCAAACACTTTGGTGTCATCTGCAGACTTGCTGGGGGTGCAATCAATCCCACTGTCCATGTCACCGACAAAGATGTTAAACAGCGATGTAGGGCCTGTCATCTCTGAATAACAGCAGTGCATTGCAATGGGAATAATTCTACTGAAGTAAATGGGCTTTGTCTCATCATCCATTCTTTTCATTCAGTTTACTTCTAGCATCATTAGAAACAGTCAGACTGGGATCTCCACCCAAACAAGGGTGAAGAACTTTTCAATTTGTTACTCAAAAGAGAATGAAAATTCAAGGAGTGGCGGCAGTTAAAGTAGAAAATTAAAAGATAACAGCCTAGCTGGGTGGGGGTATTATTACAGAAAAAACTTACTTTGAGACCTAGTGCAGGTGGTGATGAAGTGGATGGACCTTGACCTTACCTTGAGTAAGGGCAAAGAAGCACATTTAAGACTATACTCTTCCCTTATTGGCAATTTACTGCACACATGAATTTGTGTACACATGAATAGCATGGTGTACTGGGTCTGTCTGGGATGGAGTTGGTCTGGATGCAAACCATTGCTGAGAGGTTGGCTGGGCATTGAACTACTTGTGAAGGCAGTGAGTGATTGCTTTTGCATCACTTGTTTTTTGCCTTCTCTTTCCTTCACTCATTAAATGGTCTTTATCTTGACCCAAGCTTTCTTGTTTTTGTTCTTCCCATTCTGCCCCCTGTCTCACTGGGGAAGAAGGGGAGTTAAGGAGTGGCTGTATGGGGCTTCTTTGCCAGCTGGGGTCAACACACCACACAGACTTCAAGAATAATCTGGATCCTGTACAGAGAGAAATCTACTGATTTCTGTAACAGTTTTGCATATGCAAACACTGAGGGTGCTGTTTGCATTGTATGGTGCATGCATATATGAGGAGTGATTCTCCATCACAAGAAATTGTCATGTGGAGTCTGATCATACCATGTGTGTGCTGCATCTTCAGTTGCAGTGAGTGAGCTTGGGTGTTAGCTGAGTCCTTAAGCTGACTCTGTGAAGATGGCCAGACTAGGAATTGTGCTATAGCAGTGATACAAGCTGAGTTGACTTGCCATCCTTTCCCTTGTTGAAGCAGTAGTCTTTTATGACATGGTGAATCTATTTATTTACAAAACACAGAGCTGTGAAGGAAATAGAATGGCATTCTCAAAAGCTGCTGGCTTTGACGTGTGCACCAGACCAGATGAAATCATTGTGCCTAAGGGGAAACTTGTGTGGACTGTGCTCACAGTTGACAGATGATCCTTCCACAACTAATATTAGTGTGAACTTTGGTCCTGCACTTCTGCCACTGTCCATTTAATACAGACTTGTTACTAAGCTTAGTGCCTCAGTAACAAACTAGTACATAATCCATAGGAGAGCCTGGTTAGAAAATTACTTTGTCTTTGTGTCTTCAGGCTGACAGGGACTGTGATTTTTATGTAAATGTTGCTGTTGGTATCCAGAGAGAGGTCAAAGCCTTTTTCTGCTGTTAAGGCTTCTTCAGGTGCTGTGGAAACCATGTGGGATGTAACAGAAAAATAAGAGAAGAACACAGATGTCATGGGTAGGCACAGTGGAAGTTAGGTGTAGAACGAGTTTTAGAAGAAGAATTAAAGAAAAACAAACAAACAAACAAAAGAAACAAGTTCCTAAACTTTATTTCCCTGGGTCTGTTTCTCAGCTATTCATGTGTGATATTCTCCTGTGCACAGTAGGAGAGCACACTGCCAGTGCTTGTTGTTTAAATATAGAGTAGAGAAACATGAAAATTCAGAATGCCTTTTTACTGCTCCTTACACCACATCTGCTGGCAACAAAGACACCCATCCCATTTCTGAACTCAAGAGAGAAAGCAATATATCACATCAATCAATAAAAACAAATCCACTGTAATCTTCAATAGATGGCAAATAACAGTAATCCTTGCTCTCTAGACCTGTTGTGAAATATCATCCATTAGTCTTCATAAAGTACATCGAGATACTCAAATTTAAAGGTACTATATGCTGTATGGGCAAAACATGATCAGTTTGAGTACAGCAGAAAAATGACCAATACAACTGACATCCCACATGTCTACAAGCACTGATCATGTGCTGGTCTGATTTTCATTTAGCTTATATTGGTGTTAATAAAAAATGACCTGCATGGAGTCACAGAAGTTACAGTACTGTGATATATGTGAAATAACAATTAAATGTGATACATTTCTTCATGTTTTAAATTTATAATACCTACTTCAAGATATTATAAATCTATAGCTAGTTTTTCTGTAGGACATTTACAAATCTAATACAGACAGGTCTGGTCCTTCAACAGTATTATACCAACTGGTATAAGCTGAGGATCTGGCACAAAAGGAAATTGGGCATAGAGTATAAAGAGATTATTCACTGTGATATAGATAGAGACTGTGATGAGATAAAATGACTGTAGTTTATTTTGTTGAGAAAAAAAAATTCTTATAGAAAAAAAATTATTTTAGAAAATTACTGGAGTAATCGCAATCTGCTTACTTAAACCCCCTCCCCCACCCAAGCACTTTAAACCTGATTAAGAAAAAAATAAAGAAAAAAAAAAGGAGGAAATACAACTAGGGCATGCCAGAAACAATTTCCAAAATGTTTTAAATATATTAGAAAGAAATATATATGTTCTGCCAATTGACAGCAATTTGAATGTACAATTAGCCAAATGAAAATCGCACATACTACTTTAAAATTACGCTATTTTATTCTCTGTTTCTTTATTACTCCTCCGTATTATTTTGTCTTCCTCCATTCTCTTCTGATACCCCTTCTCCTTCATTCACAGCTTTCTCTCTTGCCAATTTTTTACCACTTCTCAACATCCGTAGTAAGAGCAAGAGAACATCCTAGGAAGAGCATAAGTGGGTTAGGGATTTTCTGAGTAAAGTGATCCTGAGCTTGAACCTGCAAAATGTTCCCATTGACTTGGAAAGAAGAAGCATGAGTCCTTGGAAAGATAGGCAGAACCTCTACTCCCATAACACTATTTATTACTATTTTTCTGTTTTGAAAAAAAAATAAATTAATGAATGCTGACATGTGGCAAATCTAATGCATCAAAGAGGACAGAAAATTTATCCTGTAGCTCTGAATGTCAAAGCATGCCCTGGCTTGAGAGGGTCCTGCAGATGATGCTCGCTTACAGAGTTAAGCATCATTTACCATGGTCAAACTAAGCATTTTAATTTCAAAGTTGACTATCAAGCACTTGGCCAAATACATGTGTTTCATCGACTAGATGTTATTCTCTAAAACAATTTGTACAGATCTGTGAAATATTAAGTCGTTTTTTCTGCAAGTACAAATAATGAACGGATAGTAAGAAAACCCAGAAATGAACATGTGACAGCAATTTAATTAACAGACATATCTAAATCCTTGTGCTTTGAAAGACAAAAGAGGTGTTGGTAACATTTTATTTTCTTTCCATATTTTTCTTCAGATATGACTGTCAATGTTAAATGATTTTTTTTCCTCAGTATGTAACTGAGAGGAGTCCAATCTGAACTTTTGGATTTCAGTGACTTTATAAGTAACCATGCAATATAATTGTTTGAATCATGCTTCATGCTTAACCTTTTTTTACTATGTAGGTGTTGGTGCTCAAAATAGAAAGCTTTCTCCACGTAGGAGAGAAGGAATACATTCCACTTAATTTGGTTTCTGTTTCACAGGCCAAAACACTTGAGTTCTTTCCTATCTTATGGTCTTACTCATCAAAAGAAGACAGTGATTCCATGAGTAAATCCCTAATAGACCTGGGAAAATATGACTGTATTGATATTTAGTGATGTTTTGGGGTAATCTTGCATAAAACACTAGGAAAATATATTGAATTTTTAATTTGAAAACACATCAAAACTTTGATTGTTAAGGGATAAAGAAAATGTGTATAACTTCTGGCCTTACATGCTCGTCTTTACATACCGTTTTGTTTTGCAATGGAATTAGTTGACATAGTTTACATATCACACTAAATATCTAATTACATCCACATATGTATAATAACTAATTACCTCCCCTTTAATTTCTTTTCCCTTGAGCAACTGAGATAATAATAGCAATTTTTTTGGTATATTTTTTCAAGCTTTGTTAAAAATTTAAAGGCCCTTGGGCTATGCAAAAATTAGAGAATTACATTCATTTATTTCTGTCGAATTAAGAGCATTTGAAAGGATGACATTTAAGATCACCCTCACTGTATCTTCATTTTAATAAATGAAGTCTTAGTTTTTTCTCCCGCATGAAATACATAAAAAGTTTACACTAGTGTCGTATATCTCCTGGGATACAACTGTGAAAGCCCATGCTTCTCAATTGAATTTTTGGCTGTAATATGGACAAGGTCTTCCTTACCAGTAGGTAAAGACAGGACCACAGTCCAATTCAACTTCTTTATGGAAGTAAGTGCGGTTGGCTCACTGCCCCATTTTTCCAGAAGCAAAAGAGAAATTGCTGGTTTGGAAAAACCTTTGGAGGAAAAGCCAGTGCCAAAAACCAGGGTGTGACTGTGTGACTGTGCTTCTGCTGTCTTACTCTGATCTCTGTAATTTCTTATACAAATACACTGATTGGCCTGTACAGAGGTGAGAAAAGAAAAATAAAATAAAATAAAATAAAATAAAATAAAATAAAATAAAATAAAATAAAATAAAATAAAATAGAATAATTAAAAAAAAAAAAAACAAACACAACAAACTGTGCTCTTATTTCTTCTTCTCTGCAGTCTGATTCACCTTATTACACACAAGATGCAAGATGAAGATGAACCAAGCAGGTCATTCACTAACACCTCAGCACTTTATCTGAAATTACAATTCTAAGTATCTTGTTCAAACCACGCACTTCCAACGTGTTTTCCCATATGGGAAAATGAGGTCCTCTCTGATGTCCTAAGTTAATCTTTATTCCTCAGAAGATGATGAATTGTACCTCAAAATGGAGTTTTCCAGATGAAAATTAACATGACAGATTCATTTCGCTTGTAACTTTTGTCCTGCTTCCTGAGCATCTGTACCTGCCATTGTTATCACAGAATCATGGAATGTCCTGAGTTGGAAGGAACTCACAAGGACCACTGAGTCCAGCTGTTGGCTAGACACTGGTCCACCTTCAGAGCTTTGTCCAAAGGCTCCTTGAACTCCGGCAGGCTCGGTGCCATGACCACTGCCCTGGGGAGCCTGTCCCAGTGCCCGACCACCTCTGGGCGCAGAACCTTTCCCTAACCCCCAGCCTGACCCACCCCTGTCCCAGCTCCATGCCGTTCCCTCGGGTCCTGTCGCTGTCCCCAGAGAGCAGAGCTCAGCGCCTGCCCCTCCGCTCCCCTCGTGAGGGAGCTGCAGGCCGCCATGAGGCCTCCCCTCGGCCTGCTCTGCTCTGGGCTGAACAAACCAAGGCCACACAGAGCAGAGCAGGACAGTCCCTTCCCTTGACTGGCTAGTAGTGCTATGACTGATGCACCCCAGTATATAGTTGGCTCTTTTGGCTGCCAGGGTACATTTTTGAGTCATAGTCAACTTGTCGTCAACCAGAACCCCCAGTGTTTTGGGTCCCCCAGTGTTTTGGAGCCAGGGAAAAAGAGCATGCCTGTGGCAAAGTGATCCTGACTGTATGAGCCATACGTAAAGAATAGTTTATTGTGTTAGTAGCTTATTTTCTCGGAGTACTAGGGAGTCCTGTACCACTTAGAGTGCTGATGGTGAGAAATACATGTTACATTGCACAGACACATTCATACACATTCATATTTGTATATAAGTCTTATAAAGTCAGGATCAGGTCTGTTTTCCAAGGAAGCAGGTAGCAAAGCACACAATGATTTCCATGAGCATGTGTTCATGTTCCATGTGATTCTTTACAAATCAGTTCGGCATGTTCAAACACATCTCACAATAATCGAATTGCACTGTAATTCCTTACAACCAAGTGTTACCTTAAGTGCATAACTCATATTAACAGTATGTTACGGGGCCTTAATTTCCTTTAGATCTGTGACTTTCAGAGTGACAAGGTACAGCTTGTTTTGGTACACTGGTACATCTGCCATGAGAGAAATGGCCCCTTGCATTTCTGGCAAAATGGCAATTCTTTACTAGACCAGCTATTCGGAAGAAAAATTGCAAGATGGCAGAAGAGCTACTGGCATATATACTCATTGAAGGAAAATTAATTTCCCTTGTCTAATTTGGGAGATGTTTTAACAAACAGCTTTAAATAGCAAAAATCCATTCACTGCTGATCCTAGCAGATGAAACAATAAAAATACTTAAAACAAACCAAGCATTCACTCTCTTGAAATAACCTTTTGCATTCAAAGATAAAAGAATAAGGAACTGGCTATTTGCCAAAGGGGAAAAAAAAGAAAAAAAGAAACAGAACTGCAGCTGAAAATGTATATACTCCTTTCAAGCTCTGTAGTCAGGGTCATACCATTAATTATAGATGACAGCATGAGGTTTAAAAACAAATGGTTTCAACCTCACCTTTAGGTTGAAGTGAAGCAAATGTTTCATTATCAGAGAGCACTACTCCAGCATGTTCTAGAAGGATTAAAACAATCAAAAACTGAAAGCAGGTGGTCTTTCAGGGAAAAAGTGGTTCTTGACACTCACTTTAGTAGTGACAGGAACAGTCTTCAGGCTTAAGGATACCCTACTGACAGCATTATTTATGTTGTTAACTGCTCTGTATTTAGTGGTAAGCAAGACTGATAGCAGCACTATTTTTCTGAAATATTAAATATGATACAGATTCTGAATCTTCCTCCTCTACTCTATTTCTTTATGTAGCCATTCGCATTTACATTACAAATAGTGGACTAAATAAACAGAGATTTTTGTTTGTTTGTTTGTTTTTGTGTTACATACCTTCTTTTTCTAAACTTAGGATTCTGACTCAATTACCAAAACACAGGGCATAATAATGCCCTTCGAGATGCTCTGTGATCTATCTGCATTGGGTTGGAGGATACAGGTCCCATCCAATTCTGGTCTGGCAGACCATGCAGGAAGGTCTACCATGCAGGCAGGCTACCTTGGGTGTCTCAAGTGTCACTAGATACTTGTGTTTGGATCACTGAATCAAGGTCTAGAAGTCTACACAAGACACAAAGGAGTGGAAAATCACTCACCATGTTCCACTGTGGGTATACTCTAACAGCTATATGAATTTATTTGCAGTTGTAATTCAGATTCTATTCTCAAAATTGATGGCATAAAGAGATTTATGTCCTAAAAAGGTTCTTAAAAGTAACAATTTTGAATAAATTGTCATGAAACATTTATTTTACAGAAATACTTGCCTCTCATTCACTATAGTCCATTGCTTCCTCATGGTATGAATTCTTCCAAATTATGAATTCATCATTAGGAGTGGATATATTCTATATGTCTTGCGCTCTACCACATGGAATTATTCCTGAAGTACACAGTGTAATAACTTGGGGAAAACAGTCCAAAGGAGGAGAGCAAAACTGTCTAAAAGTCCCATAATTCTTCTCTCAGGCTCTCATGATTCACTGCTTTTTGGAACTCTTTATTACTATTTTTTATTATTATAATTTATTTTTATATCCCTAAACAGTCAACATTTGTGAGGAAACTGCATTCTCAAACATGTCGTCAGGTATACTAAGTAACTGCAGAATATCCGTTCCTTATTAAGAGATATATGAATTCTCCATGTGGAAACTTGCAGCCTTAGATGCTAATCAAGGGCCTGTTCAGATGAGCATGTGCACCATTATTAAAGAGGATATGAAGTTTACCAGTCCTCAGGGAATTTTTGATGACTTTGCATGACTAGTCTTCCCTACTGTGTGGAAAGAAGAGAAAGGACCTAGCTTTTGCTTTCCATAGAGACTAGAAAAAAAGAATTTCTTCCCTGTTTTTGTGCAAGACCATATATCACTGTAGATTTATCAACATGAAGACAGGATTCACAAGAAAACTTCCTAATAGTAGGATAGTAGAATTTCTAGGGCTCCAATGAAAATATGTTTATTTGACTTATGTGGTTAAAGATGTAAACATAATTGGCATCACAATTCTTTTCTTCCTTTATCTGGGAAACCTTCTTTACCATCTACCACTGTAGGTGAAGAACTTAATGAGGATGGTTTTCTTAGAAAATAATTATTTCCATCTACAGTTGAGGCAGAGGTAGCATGAAAGTGTAGTGTACCTTTGAGAAATTAAGAAGTACATGGCAGACATTAAGCCTTGATATAGCTGAATAGCACCAGCTTCAAATGAATACATTTTGTTTTCTATACAACAGCTGTGAGAATAAGGGAAGGAAGGGCTGCCAAAGATTTGTGAGTAGGGAAATAGAAGCTATCAAGACATTCTGAACAGTTTTTTGGTTGCCAGGACACATCATGAGGAACACCTTCTTCACCTGCTTCAAGGAAGGGTGGGAGTTTCAGTCTTTGCTGTGCTCAAGGGATATTTTTGGCTGTAGAAGAGGGTATCAGACTACAGGAAGCATTGTACATGGTCTGTGTGCTCTCATGAATTCTAAATGTTGTGGATCTTTGGACAGAAAGGCACAGACAATTTCAGCACCTGGGACTGCAGGAGCGAATGGTTTGTCTACTAGTGAGTAGGTATTTGCTATGCAGGGTTTGTTGATGCCACAGCAGGGCTATTGCTGACAGGCTAAAATTAAAGTGCTCTGTAATTTCACAAATCATGACTTTATTGTCCTTAAAGCGCAATCAGTACAAACAGTGCCAAAACTTCAAACGCTGAGTACATCTAGAACACTGAGAACTGCAAACAATAGGAGTTTAAATTAAAGGATGAAGGAGATCTGACACAATAGCTTGTAGCCAAAAAATGGTTCAGAGCTGAAGTGAACAAACATATATCCTCCTGGTAGGCCACTTGAGAAGCAGGATGGTAAAGCATAGTATTGGCACTAGGTGTGGAGGGTCCTTAGCGGTGTGCCAAGGGTCTTACTGGATAACATTTTGCCCTAGACAGGCAGTTTCTCCACTGCGTATAAAATGGAACCAGAGAACCTTGTGTTTGCCAAATCAGATTTAAAACATTTAGAAAAGGAGTGACAAATACAAGACAGCAATGTCTTTTTTATTTATTTTTATTTATTTTTGTCTTTACGTGCAGCAGCTCATTTTCATATCTCTTCTTATTTGCCCTCTTTCATTGAAAACATCTGTTAATCCCCTAACAGGAAGATTTTTGCCACTGAGCTACCCAGTCATGTTTTGCAGAAAACTTTAGTCATTCCAGAAACATTTCCTCTGTGTTCTTATTTTTTATGTCTCATATTCACAGGTGTTAGACAAAGGCTGACACTGGTGTTTTGAATGGGCAGAACGTTTTACTTACAGATCCTGCAAGACAGGAAAATCAATAGAAATTTACTCTTCTTTGAATGGTTTCCATGCCAGAAAATATAATATCTTCATTTGATAGTTCAGGAGTGTCTTCAGACTCTCTTAGTCTAAGACCCTGAAGAAGATACCATCTTATCCACCACTCATACATCTTATATTCCTTATGTCTTCAGATTGCATTCAGAGCTTGCTATTAGAGTATCAGAGTTACTAGCAGGTTGCTGCTGCATCCTGTTTCTTCCAGCGGGGTCTGAGGCCTGTAACTGCATGTCTATAAATAATGTCTTCCTTAAAGAGGTGAAGCTGTAGAGGGAGTTCTGATGAAACCAGGTGAAAGACTTCCCCAGGGAGTCCTGATATTTGAGAGTAACCTCTGTGATAATATAGAGAGATAATGGCTAGGGAAAATCCAGCAAGATATGCACCACTGCTATTCATTAAAGTAATCTGGAAGAATTTAGCCACCTTTTTGGGAATCAGAGAAATAGAGCAGTAGCTCTATTTGCAGTAATTGAGTTCTACCAAGGTACTTTCTATGCCTCGTTCTCTTCTGTGTCAACTGGTCTAAGTGCAGAGTTCATGGAGTCAATAATGCTGCTTTGTAATTACTTTTAGGCATCGTGCCCCTGTGTATGTGTGTGTGCATCCTTATGTGTGTGTGTAATTACATTTGTGCCTTGCAAATTGTGCTGGGCAATATGTTGCATAACTTCTGCTTAGCAAATTCCTACAAAATTTTTTTTTTTTTTGAGAATGTGCAAATCATATTGACGTAAGTTTTACTGATAATAAAAAAGAACGTATCTAAGATTTATGTTAAGCATGCAAAGATCGACCGAATTTTACTGAAACACATATCGATGAGATTTGTACTGAAAACAAAATTCCATTCTAAAATCCACCCTGTTAGCAAGCTCATGCTGACTTTCTGAATTAATCCCCTTGGTGAGCAAACCACAGTGTGTATTTTGTACATGGTACAGAGTAAACCATTCTCAGATCACAAATGCTCTGTTCTGATAAGAGTGCTGAAACTTGTGCAATGTAGAGGTAAAAAAAATGGGATGGCTCCAGAGGGAGCAGGATACTCAGAGCTAGAGAAAAGGAGGCAAGGAACTGAATGGCAGGAATGAGCAGTCAGTAACATACAACTTGCACATTTTGCAATCATAGTGAAAAACTCCAAATCAACATCTATGATCATTATGCCAAGAGTGTGATTTCCTCATGGAAAACAGAGAAAACCTCAGAGGAATCCACATGAAAGAACAGCTATTAGGCTTACCCCCACAGAAGAAAGAAACCATCGATGTCACCTCTTGTATGGCAACGTGTAGTCAAGTCTGAACTGCTGAACAAATAAAGTATTAGAGCAGATTATCACAACGGATGATGACTATACCAAAAACAATCTGGGGAAATGCCTCAATGAAACAGCAAGGTATGTGAGGAGATGAGGAAAATAAGGTGAAACCAAAGAATCTAAGTTAGTGCTAACAGGGACTGTGCCTGTACTGAGGGACCAGGGAATGAGTCCCGGCTCCAAGGTCACTTTGGCTGCATCCCAAATTCCTGTCAGGATAAGATTTGAGTGCGTGTCATTTGCCCTACAGTGCTCTGGCTTCCCCGTGAAGGAAACACTGGTATGCAGGCAGCTAGGGAGACACAAAGCACAGTCAGAAGGAAAAGGAGAACTGATGTGTGAGGACTACCTGACCTGCAGCTTTGGTCTGATCCGGTGGCATCTGAGATAAATGCTGCTAACTTTCTGCAAATTGATTCACTTTATGGAAACCTCAATCTCTCTGTCAGTGGGAGTTATGAACAGAGTTATTAATAGCAAGTTATCAATAAAGGAATGATCTACTGCTGGCTGGCTTGATTACAATATTTCCATTGTATACTAATTATATTTATTACAAATATGTAATTTTTATGTATTTATTGGGCTTAGAAGTTTAACCCATTGACAATAGTCTTGACAAATAAGATGAAGTAAATATGGACACCTAATAGTTTTGAGATGATCCTTTAATTATGACTGTCCAGGATAATATACTTACAAAATGGCCATTATGATGTCAACATGTGATATATCATCCCACAGAAGTGCATATGTTTAATGAGCAAAATGGGTTGTTATATCTCACATTCACCCTCTATATCTTTTTGGCTCCAAACAGTATCTTTGTCTTTCTGAAGACTTCAAAATAATTGTGCAAAATTGGTCCATCCATAAATATTGGGCCTGGTTCTTATTATGTTGTAGTTTTGGTGTTGGATGATAGCTATCAAATTACTGGTGACACGTTCCTATTCTAAGTAACATTTTACATATTGAAGTCAACAAGAGTACATCTGAGCCCAAAGAAAGAAAAGAAAGAAGTACATCTGCCCAAAGAAAGGCATCTAACTTCCTTCCTGATGCCAGCTGGGACTGTAGCATTACATTAGTTTTGCTAAAGATTAGAGTAATGAGCTATAAATAAGTAATTTAAGAATAATGGTTACATACTTCAGTAAAGTTACTTGATATGGAGGCATGGCTACCTCTATTTGCTGGCAAAAATATAAATAAAATATATTTATTGCACGTATTGCAATAAATACAATTCCTTTAGAGTTGTTTATTATTTAAGATCTGATTTTGAATAGAGAATTGAGAGTAGTGAAAACTGTAGGAAACTTTCTGTCAGTGATTCAAAGATCTTTTGTGCTGCAGTGATCTTTTACAGCAAAAAGAACACCATGAAGCAAAATCCACTGCAGTCACTGGCAACTAAGATTAACAGCTCAGGTGTCAATTGCACTGCAGACACATTTTCACTTGGAGCTTGGCTGAATGCCCCAACTCATTTCACAAAACCTCTTGAACAGTAACATTCAGCTTGTAACAGCTTTCACCTTCTGTCCATCTGGACTGGATGATGAATAAGACCCCAGGAAGGAAAAAAAAAAAAAGTTTTAAAAACACTTCTGATCCTCTAAGCTGTTTGGCCCACAAAGGGCCTCTTGCTGGATAAGTGAGGACATAACTGGTATGCACAGCCCATCTATTTTAAAAAAAGAGATTCATTTTTTCACGTGATCACTTTTGCCATCCAACCTCTGCACCTCTGTTGTAAGCAAGCCTGCTTACAGGTGCGTCAGATGGAAATAATGCTGGAGAGCACTCAAAAGAAGCCATGCATTAAATAACATGAGGAAATGCTTCTAGAGGCACACTCTAGACACCCTTACGTGATTCAGATATTGGTTTTTGAAACTCATGACAAAAACCAAAATCCTTAGGCTGAGGCACAGCACACACTATCTGGCAAACCTTAAACGCTTGTAGTTTAGTCATTCAGCTTCTTTCTTCCACCTCCTCCCTGTGAATATTCATGTCTAGTCTTAGGCTTGCTTGCTGCCTTTTCACGTTCTTTCTGGTGGGTGCTGTGACTCACATTGCCTGCCTCAGACTCCTTTCTCCTTGTTCCCCCACAACTCCTCACGTAACCTCCCACATGTCAAACACACCTCCCTCCATTCATTTCCTATAGAATTCTGTGAGCAGTTGCTCCTGTTCTTTTTTTTTTTTCTTTTGCAGAAGATACAACACCCCACAGAAACGTCAAAACTTGCTGTCCTCATTCTCTGCTGAGCCATCTGCGATGTAGAGCTCCTCCCCTACTCACTTTACTCATCCTCTGCTATGACACAGCTTTCTCTGACCTCACTCCTCTCTCTGTAACAGCACCTACATACTGATGCTGACGCAGTGCTTCTGACTCTCCTTCCTGTGACACAATCAGTGACACAATCATCCAATGCTTAATCCCTTCTGAGTTAATTTTGTCATTCAGTGGTGCTGGCTCTGCTTAGCTGGAGAAGAAAGCATTCTTTTTTTCTCAGACTGTGATCTTGCTCCTTGCTTGCTCTCCATATCATCCAAACTGTGGATGTCCCATCCCTGGAAGTATTCAAGGCCAGGTTGGACAGGGCTTTGAGAAACCTGGTCTCATGGAAGGTGTCCCTGTCCATGGCAGGGGGCTTGGAACTGGGTCAACTTTTGGGGTCCCTTCCATCCCAAACCACTCTATGACTTTGTGATATTGCAGGGTTTGCTAGGGACATGAGTGGGACAGGTGTGCAGAGTGATTCTGAGCTTCTGACTGTGACCAGAATTCAGAAACAGTGTTGGAGCATCTGCTACCATATCCTTTGCAGACACTGTCGACATATGTCAGCAGCAATCTGGTCACTGATCAGAGGATTACATTATGACCCTAAACACATAATTTGTGCTGAAGTTCAGGATAGGAAATAGTTCAGGGGCAATCTTAAAAAAAAATAAAATGTAGTTATGAAAACATTCAGTTAGTGCAGTGTTGTGAGTACTTTTTACAATATATAAGAGGCTGAGCTCAAAGCTCCGTGAATCAAAAGTAACTTGGTGGAGAAAACTGAGCTATTCCAATGTCACTGAGGTCAAAAATAACCACCGGTCACTGTCTTAAGAGAAACAATCCAAGCTCATACAAAAAGAGACAAGCAGTTAAAAGATGACACTGGGAGAAAGCACAAAAAAAAAAAAAAAAGGTGTCTGATTGCATGGATTTAGAATAAATTATTGTTGCTATTACATTTTTGATTTTTTTTTTTAAATAATCTATACTGATTTCAAGAACTTTGATTTGGTTAATAGTTTGTGTGTGGGACGTTCTTGATAGCTCAGTCCCATTCAGAAACTGAAATAAATAGTAAAAATAGTCATATTTCTGTGAGATTTAGTTTATTACATCAGTGCAAAGGACACCATTTTGTAAAATTCTCAGCCCACACCCTTGGTTTTCATGCTACATGTACATGTACTTGTAGGTAATTGTATTTATAACTAGTCAAGGCATAAACATTTTTTAAAGCATGACTTCTTGAAGCAATTTAATTCTGGTTAATTCCAAGCTGTATTGTAGAGTGCTTGTTCCTGGGAACAGGCTACTAAAAACATACATATTCCATAACTCCTACACTTCATGCTATAAAAAGCTGCAGAGCAGCATCCATGTGATTTTATCCATTGGGATACTACAAGTGCTTGCCGAAATCTTGTATTCTATTTTTATTTAGAAATCTCCATCAGGAAAGATTTGTATATTTTTTTTCTACAATGTGGTACAACTTCTGTTGACCTTACACTAACAAAAAATGCACCTCTTGTCCATGAGAAAGGAAACAGGAAGAGAAAGTTGCATAATGAGACCATATTTCTTCTGATTAAGTCAGTAGACTTTTATAGTCTGTCTCATCTGAGACAGGTGACTCCAGCTGCTGCGTGATTAGAGAGCTATGCTCTGAATCCGGGGGTTCTGATAGATGCCTAAGGTTAGGCATGGAGGGTCGGGCATTTCAGAGTAGAAATTAAAACAACTAGTGCTTTGAACAGGTAACTGCTCTAAGTGAACACTACATTTCCATCAAAAGTTAAAAAGCACGTTAATATGAAAAGGCATGGAAAGTACTTAAATGCTTTAGCTGTCAGGACAACCATACGTATAGTTTAGAATTAGATAAAGTGAGACTCAAAAAAATCTATCAGATGAACAAGATTTAAATTGCTGAAGCAATCTAATCATTGGAGAAATGTTTGCAAAGCTACTAACTCCTGTAAGAGTTGCAAAAGGAGCTATTCCAGTCCTCTGAGTCCATTTACAGTCAAAAACAATTACTTGACAATGTGTTCCCTTAAAAGGTTGGCTACCTTCCATGTTTCAGGTAAATTTGTGCTTTATTATAGCTGCTTGGCAAAGTTTGCAAGCACCAAGTCAGCTTATATGAAAGTTCTCAAATAGTAACATTTTCTAACCCCCTACAACTTTATTTTTAAATGCTTGGTGGAAAATTTATGTGTGAAAAAGGAGTATACTTAAGCAATCCCTATCCCATGGATTGTATAAACCCAGTCAAGTCAAAATGTTCTTGTATTACTGCATTGTGTAGTTTTTCATTATAAGCTTGACAGTCAAGGGTGTGTCTGATGATTGTTTGGGCTGTCTGTTAAGTTTATCCAATGTTCATCTGTTTAGGGGTGGTTGATGCTCTTGGCTTGCCAATAGGCTATTATATGCATATATCTGAATGCCATTTATGGGAAGATAAACAGTACAAAATATGAATTGTGTTTTTACAAAGAAAATATTTAATTTATTCCTATTCAGATATAGTCGTTCCCCTGAACAAAAATCCTTCACCTAACTTCTGTCATTATCATCCTACAGACTCAGCTAATGCAATCAAGGGGGTCAATGGAAACCACCTGTACCATTTAGCTTGTGCTTTAAAAGCAGTATGATTCACTCCAATTTATCACCCAAATAGATGCACCAAGGCTTCAAAAAGATGCTTGTAAATTCAGTAGCTTTTCAGCCTGGAAGAAAGAATTTTAGGGAAAGAATCCATAAATGTTTAAAGTCTTCAATTTGGGGCAACAAAAAAAGAAAAAAAAAAGTATTTTCTAAGAGAATGTTTCAGGGAGAGTTTGTGGAGTAATGAGGAGGTAAGGGCAGCTAACACTTAGAAAGCCCAGTAAGCACCACCCAGTAGGTCAGAAATGAGTTGTAAATCCAATACTCTCCATCTCTGCACCTGAGATAAGAGCTTCTCCTAGGACACACCTGACAAGGCAGTGAAGTGGCAGGAAAAATGGGTATCAATAACTGTTGGGACAGACACAAAGTGCAGTAGAAAGTAGTGGCCACAGCCACCTATGGTGAAGGTCTGACGTACCTGGGGCTGTAACAGACATGCTCCAAGACGTCTGCTGAGTCTATGCCCTCAAAGGAAGTGGGTAAACGTGTAGCATGGAGCGGGCCAAGCCCTCAGATGCAGGATGGGACTCGACACTGTAGAGGTCAGCCAGGAATAGCAAATTAAAAACATATTCTTCAAGTGTTTCTTCCAGTTCCTCCAGACTGCCTCCAAAGGTCTCAACAGTGGGTTTGAATTCCAGTCAGTCTCACTTCAGGCGCTTTGTAGCCTAAGCTTCTGCTATGTTGTTGAAAAGCAGAGTAAACTTGCTTGTTCAAAGCTCCATGATACTGCAAGAAAATAGATATAGCTACGCAAGCTAGTGTTTCAGAGCTAGCTGAGGTAGTTCTTCAGTCACTGCAGTGGTTGAAGAGTAGGTATGTTTTGGGGTGTCACTTTAAATTAGAGTTAATAAGAAG